>NC_140000.1:47587219-47866562 GCF_964263955.1 Coregonus lavaretus
TATAAAAATCATTCCAAGTTGATTTTCAGGACTTTTATTGAGAAGTTGTCTGGTATTATTTCAACTGCAGCCAGTCAGACAGACATGAATGGGCTTGGCGAGGGGTGCCTATACAGTATCTAGTGCAATCTTAGACCTTCATTCTAACATCTGCGTGAGTGATCAATAGACTAGTATCTCATTACTGTCTGGCCGGGTGGGGAGGGGAGAGGAGAGCTGGGATCGGCGTCTGGGCTGGGGGGGAGGGGAGAGTGTCTGATAACTAGGATTTACACGTCTGTACATCAACCACAAATAAGAGTGCCTGTCTTCTCACCAGGGGAGGGGGGGGACCTGACATCACACAGCTAATGACATCACTTCCTTTACAGAACAAGACCTTCGACTGACGTTCAATCAAGTCAGATAGACAGAATCTGTGACTAGAATCTGTTGCATTATGGGACTATTACCATATTGTTTATACTGATCCAATCCTTCCAGATTTACAATGTGTAGGTGGATAGGGGCTAGGGGTCAGATTGGGACTGGGCCTGAGCCTATGGGAGTGGTAGTGACTGTCAGTGGCCCACTAGCAGTAGGAATGAACAGCCAGAGCAGCCTTTAGACGAGGCGGCCATGTTTTGGTAACTAAACAGCGTAGGGAATGGGAGACACACAGAGGGCCTGGGGCTCTCTGACTACAGTACAGTAACACAGCTGAGTGCACCGGAGGAGGAAGTCTGTTTCAGGGAGAGAGGACACACAGGCAGGTCACATTGTCCCCGGCACCACGCTGCAGGCCCTGTGGATGTCTGCTCTCTCTCTCTCTCACTCACTCACTCACTCACTCACTCACTCACTCACTCACTGACTGACTGACACAGGAGTATGGTGTTGTGGGGACTAAAAATTAGACAGGGATGAATTAATAAAAGAAGATGCGCTTTTGCATCAGGTGTTGAAATACAAATAATGTCTGCTTTTAAAGGGCACAGTAGAGAAATATCTACAGTCTGTTTTAGCTGTCTATGCTAACTCCCCACTGACCCCAAGCTCATATGGGCATGATCAACTTTAGTATACTGAGTAAGGTGGGATTCCTACAGGTGCAGGAGTGCTGTCAGAGTCAGACAGTTTGGAGAGAGCAGGACACAGAGACACAGAGCCACGGTCGTCTCTGCTCTGGGCAGCCAGTCAGTCTATGAGACAGAAACAGAGGCACCAGCAGGTCCCGAGCCCACTGCCAGCTGGGTTTGTTGTGCTACCAGCTGAGCGGCCATGTCCAAAGGCCCTCTCCCTCTCTCACTAGTCTCTACAGTCTCGGGTGAGCGTGCCCACCACGTGCTGCCCATACAAACCACCACGTGCTGCCCATACAAAGGCGGCGGCAGGGCTTAAACATGCCGTTGAAGTCAGTGGCTTCTTGGCAGCCGGCTCTGCCATGCACGGGTTCCAAGCGGGCATGAGTTGCCGACACAAAGGGAGCTAATGGCTGCCCATTGCCCGCCACCGCTCCATGCCCCCCCCCCACCTCCCCTCTGTTCTGGACCACAACGGACGGAGGGATGGATGGAAGACGGATGTTGTTGCATTGTTATGCACAACGCGGATAGGATATGACCTCAAGGCGTGGAGTGGGACAGAGTATGTCACTCTGATCAGCCAGACGTGTCGTGACGAGGAACAGACGAGCCATGACCCTGACAGAGGGAGAGGGAGAGAGAGAGAGAGAGAGAGAGAGAGAGAGAGAGAGAGAGAGAGAGAGAGAGAGAGACTAGAGGGTGGAGGTTTGGGATGGGCCTAACTGAAGCCTGCTGCTGCTCCATACCTCGGTGTGGGCTCCACCACAAGCTACTGAATGAGGCCAATTCCATTTCTAAAGAAAGTCTCTGCATCTCTCCTCATCTCACCACCCTACACACACACACACACACACACACACACACACACACACACGCACACAAACACGCGCACATACACACACACAAACACAAGCACAAACTCATTCACCCGGCAGCTATCTCTCGGCCTCTTTAAGATCTACCCTAAATAATTATGTCTACCAGCTTACTTAATTCCCTGCACTGCCTTGTAGTATTGAAAAAAGCAATGTTTCAAAATTATTTGAAAGATCCTACAAACATAACCAAGCACTATCAAAATGATGTAACATATGACATTAGTCTACTACAGTTATACACTAACATTAAGGACACCTTCCAAATATTGAGTTGCACCTCCTTTTGCCCTCAGAACAGCCTCAATTCGTCAGGGCATGGACTCTACAAGGTGTCGAAAGCGTTCTACAGGGATGCTGGCCCATGTTGACTCCAATGCTTCCCACAGTTGTGTCAAGTTGGCAGGATGTCCTTTGGATGGTGGACCATTCTTCATACACACAGGAAACTGTTGAGCATGAAAAACTCAGCAGCGTTGCAGTTCTTGACACAAACCTGTGTGCCTGGCACCTACTACCATACCCTGTTCAAAGACTTCAATCTTTTGTCTTGCCCATTCACCCACCGAATGGCACACATACACAATCCATGCCTCAATTGTCTCAATGCTTAAAAATCCTTCTTTAACCTGTCTCCTCCCCTTCATCTACACTGATTGAAGTGGATTTAACAAGTGACATCAATAAGGGATCATAGCTTTCACCTGGATTCACCTGGTCAGTCTATGTCATGGAAAGAGCAGGTGTTCTTAATGTTTTGTACACTGTTTTATAAAAATCCGTTATCCCGTTCCTTGTCCAACTGTCTCTCTCTCTCTGTACAAGGAATCTTTATCAGTAATCCATTAAAATGGCAGACAGGAGCCACCTTTTCTCCTGGGTAAGTACCTCCCCACAATTACAAAGGTCCAACAAACTGCTTCATAAAGCATCAGTGTGATGTTGATATCATACAGGCTAATAAAAATGCTGCCACCACATTAATTAATGGAAGCGTTTGTGCATGGGGGTAACATTGCCGGAGATGCCCGGTGACATCTCATTTAAAATGGTGCCTAGGAGCGCCACAGAATAGTACGTCAACATCGATGTCATTAGACAGTGACAAGCCATACATCATTAACTGTTGTGTTTTACTAGCAGAGGAAACATCTGTTAGAAACATGGGATAATGGCAGCGCTATTTCATTTTGTCGCTATTTCATTTTCGGCCCCAGACGTTTTCATCCGGGAATGAAGCGGGCATAAATTCATAGACATGACGGGAAAGATGCTCTCAATACTACTACCACTGCCAGATGTAAGCACTCTGCCAATGGATTTCAATATCTGAGTTGAAGTTTGAAGTAGGGGTTGTGGCTATATACTCATATCCTGCGGAGCGCTGTGGCTATTTTAATATTTATCTTAACTTGTAATCAATCAGGGCGATGCATACTGACAACTGAACGGTGTGTATTTGCAAACAGAGCACTACAAACCCTCAGTCTTTCACAATGAGTTTTGTGTTTTGGTCCAGTAGCACTGTTTCCTTCCCCCAGCCAGCCTCTGTATGCCGGTGTGATAATAGCAGCTGAAGAGGGTGAGAGACCCCCTAAGGCAAAGTATACCGTTGGAGCAATAGACCAAATAACCCTGAGTTCAAACACAGACACATGCATGAATAAATCATAAGAAATATATACAGTCACTGAGGCTAAAGATAGAACACAGAACCCACAGACTCACAGAGGATATACTGAACATACATCTACTGTGTAACCCTATGACCTGGTCTGTAACCCTATGACCTGGTCTGTAACCCTATGACCTGGTCTGTAACCCTATGACCTGGTCTGTAACCCTATGACCTGGTCTGTAACCCTATGACCTGGTCTGTAACCCTATGACCTGGTCTGTAACCCTATGACCTGGTCTGTAACCCTATGACGTGGTCTTTACTTTAATATTTATATTTTTGACTACTTTTACTTTTACTTCACTACATTCCTAAAGAAAATAATGTACTTTTTACTCCATACATTTTCCTTGACACCCAAAAGTACTCGTTACATTTTGAAAAATTGTCAAATTCACACACTTATCAAGAGAACATCCATTGTCATCCCTACTGCCTCTGATCTGGCAGACTCACTAAACACAAATGCTTCGTTTGTAAATTATGTCAGAGTGTTGGAGTGTGCACCTGGCTATCCATAAGTTAAATAAAAAACAAGAAAATTGTGCTGCCTGGTTTTCTTAATATAAGGAATTTGAAATTATTTATAATTTTACTTTCACTTTTGATACTTAAGTATATTTTTGAAATTACATTTACTTTGATACTTAAGTACACTACCGTTCAAACGTTTGGGGTCACTTAGAAATGTAAAACAAGGACATTTCTAAGAGACCCCAAACTTTAGAACGGTAGTGTATTTTTAAAACCAAATACTTTTAGACTTTTACTCAAGTAGTATTTTACTGGGTGACTTTCACTTTTGCTTGAGTCATTTTCTAATAAGATATCTTTACATTTACTCAAGTATGACAATTGGGTACTTTTTCCACCACTGTCTGTAACCCTATGACCTGGTCTGTGATCCTATGACCTGGTCTGTAACATTATGACCTGGTCTGTAACCCTATGACCTGGTCTGTAACCATATGACCTGGTCTGTAACCATATGTCCTGGTCTGTAACCCTATGATCTGGTCTGTGATCCTATGTCCTGGTCTGTAACCCTATGACCTGGTCTGTAACCCTATGACCTGGTCTGTAACCATATGTCCTGGTCTGTAACCCTATGATCTGGTCTGTAACCCTATGATCTGGTCTGTAACCCTATGACCTGGTCTGTAACCCTATGACCTGGTCTGTAACCATATGTCCTGGTCTGTAACCCTATGACCTGGTCTGTAACCCTATGACCTGGTCTGTGATCCTATGTCCTGGTCTGTAACCCTATGACCTGGTCTGTAACCATATGTCCTGGTCTGTAACCCTATGACCTGGTCTGTAACCCTATGACCTGGTCTGTGATCCTATGTCCTGGTCTGTAACCCTATGACCTGGTCTGTAACCCTATGACCTGGTCTGTAACCATATGACCTGGTCTGTAACCCTATGACCTGGTCTGTAACCCTATGACCTGGTCTGTAACCATATGTCCTGGTCTGAAACCCTATGACCTGGTCTGTAACCCTATGACCTGGTCTGTAACCCTATGATCTGGTCTGTAACCATATGTCCTGGTCTGTAACTCTAAGACCTGGTCTGTAACCCTATGACCCGGTCACCTATAAAGGTAATTGGTCAATTTCTAGGTTATATAAATTCTAAGAAAATAGATGTGAGATTTAAAACGTTCCAGAGGCAAGACCAGATCATAAAGAAACTACTTTTTGGTAGTATTATGTGATTTCAGATACATTATTATGGCATTATAACACCCGACAACCCCTTTTAAGTAAGTGTTTGCCTGTGTGATCAAACCAAAGCGAATACAGTATGTATGCTTTGCTTGTGTCTCTAAAACCATGTGGATTAATAGTCGGTATCGGCCAGCACCGCCTGTGAACAAAGATCTCTTTTCTTCCAGTGAAACCTCAAGAGTCTTCTGGTGAGGAAGCAGGGGGAACTTGTGACTAGAATTATTTACACACTTTCTGCCAGCGAGATAATCTCTACTTTAATAGGAATTATTACGCAAGCCATTATTTGCCCATATTGCTGGGAAACGAACAATCAATGAACACACTAGACCCAAAATTACAGCGCAATTCCATTCCATTTCACTGCTTCTCACTGTATTCCAAATTGTGTTTTTATTGCCATGGGACCACTATGGATGAATGCATTTACATTACATTTTAATCCTTTAGCAGACGCTCTTATCCAGAGTGACTTACAGGAGCAATTAGGGTTAAGTGCCTTGCTCAAGGGCACAGACAGATTTTTCACATAGCCGGCTTGGGGATTCGAACCAGCGACCTTTCTGTTACTCGCCCAACGCTCTTAGCCCCTAGGCTACATGCCGCCATTGAAACTAATATTGTGTAGCAGCTCACTTTCAATGAGATGTGTATCACAAGCCAAGAGAGATATCAATATGGATGCCACAACCAAGGGGTTTGACTTACGGTCTTTATCTTAATCTTCAACCAAACAGAGAACATGCAAGCTGCTCACTTTGTGAAATGTTGATGGGTCTTTATTTTCAGGAAGATAAATTACTAAAAAAAAGTTAATGGTGATGGTCACCTATGTTCACCTATGTTCTTCATCTCATTATAAACTGGGTGGTTCGAGCCCTGAATGCTGATTGGCTGACAGCCGTCGTATATCAGACCGTATACCATGGGTATGACAAAACATTTAGTTTTACTGCTCTATTTACGTTGGTAACCAGTTTATAATAGCAATAAGGCACTCCGCGTTGCATCATGCTTAAGAACAGCCCTTAGCCGTGGTATATTGGCCATGTACCACACCCCCTCGGGCCTTATTGCTTAAATCTAGAATTGGACCATCCTGTATGGTATGTGCAATAAACATACAACCTCTCTCATCTCTGAAGTGGAAGGAATTGGCTCCTATGCCGTACAATACTTGTGGCAGAGCGGAGCTAAGAAAATGTGCACAGTTGTGCTCCATCAATATCTATGCGCTTTATCTCAGAATAGAACTGGACCATACAGTATGGGCATTGTACACACAACCACTGTCATCGCCAATAGCCATGATGGACCTGCACATTACTGTATGCTTAATATACATTAAGAAGGAAGAGGCTCCTGGGCTGAATGGTATGTTACCTGTGGCAGGGCGGAGCTGAGCTGGCGCTGCAGTGAGTCCCGGTCGTAGATGACATCCTCCAGGTGCTGCTGGGACAGCCCCAGGCTCTCCTGGGTCTCCCTCAGCGTGTCCAGCAGGCGATCTCTCTCGTCCAGCATGTTGACCATCAGCTGCTCAAAGTGGGAGTCGGGGTCCGAGGCGCTGCTCTGAGAGCCCCGCTGGCTCAGCGCCGTGTCCTCGCTGATGGTGGGCATCACCTCGCACATCATCTCGCCCTGGGTGGGGGGAAGGGGGTCAAAGGTTAGCCAGGTCAGAGGGTGATGCTCAGTGGTTGTTCTATGTGAGGTAGGGCTAGGGCTAGGGCGTTTTATTGTGATGTTGTTACAGGAAAACCTTGTGGATCTTACAACAGTCTAATGATCAAGCCATAAACCTGTACATAAATCAGATGTTTTAAGTGATGATTAGGTGATTCATTCTGTGTTTCAGTCATACAAAATACAAAGATCTCGACCAGAAATAGAGATTATGTAGTCCTACACTTTCAAAACTGCAGCACTGTGAGCCTCCATCTCATCTAGAGAGGCAGCATCAACCCTGTGTTTACAAAGCCTTGATTGGTGTCACCTTCCCTCAGACTCAAAGACACCAGGGACACGACGTGAGGGATGACAGAGGAGAGTGTCTCCACTGTATGGGGCCAGACGGCTTAGAGAGCTCTGGTCCTCAGTGACCTCCTGCTTAGGGCAGGGAGATTCTCTTGGCAAGGACGTGTGTGTGTTGTGTTTTGTGTGCGTGTGTTGTTTGTTGTGTGTGTGTGAGAGAGAGAGAGAGAGAGAGAGACACACACTTGGAGCATGGCTCCACATCTCTCCAGTGTTTCAAGGCTGCGTCGAAGCCTTGGGAGGCTGGCCGTTTGTTCTGCCCTAGTTTTAACACTCATACTATTTTATGGGCCAGCCTGTGTCTGGTTGCATAATGCAGCAGATCTATACTATTGTGAATATTTGAAGCTATATCATTCCTAGGAGGTTATGGCTGATCTTTGCTCACCTCCTCCACCGGTCTGTACCTTGTCAGCTGTGTCCACAAACCTCACAGAAGCAGATGTTGACCTATGACAATGCAGCACTTTAACCATCCCCATTACTCACCACATTAAGGTGTCTATCACAACGCATGCATGGAACAACCCTATATATCAAAAACTCGCATTCATACTATCCTCTTGTCCAACATTCCATCACTTCACCAGAGACGTGAACCACAGACACTACAAATGTGATGTCACAGAGACACAGAACGATAGACAGACAGACCCATGGTCAGTCCCCTCTCCATTGATGGGTAGCCTATATAATGGCAGGTCTGTCTCCCAGCAGCCTCTCCTGGCAGGAGTCTGGGGTCTCAGCGCTGGCCCCGGCACACAGCCAGCCTCCCACCGCCTCCCGTTCAGACACCATCCGTTATCATTTAAACCTGAGAGACCAGACTAGACCCACATGCTGGCTGGACACTCTACAGAGACCCTAGGAGAGCTGGAGTCTATGTGATGATCATGCAGTCTAGCTGTATAGTAAAACCTTACTGTTCCAAACACAGGTTACTTACAGTGGAGGACCTACCTCCAGACGCTCATAGGGCACATGTCTTTGAAATAGGAACAGAAGAAACAATCCTGAGTACCGCACACTGTTCTCACATAATAATAACTCATCATTTAATGACACCAATTAGACTTGATTACAGCTCATTCAATCTTAGTGTCTCAGCAACACAGAAACAGGCGGTCAGTCCCCATCTCATCCTCAAAGAAAACACAAACATTCCACCAATGGATTCTCCCAGCAGATTTCGGTTGGCTCCTTGGACAAAGATTTTCTCCCATAATGCAAGCGTGCCACTATATATTGTCGCTACGCCGCATCACGCTTATATAAGCAGTGAATTCTACCAAGTACAGTGGCAGGCGGGTGGGCAGGGGGGCAGGCGGTCCAGGGAGAGAGGTTTGAGTCACATGAAAAAGACAGAAATGTGTGTAATACTGTGTGTAGCATAGTGATACAGTCAGAGGCCTACAACCTAGTCTGACAATTTACACATATATATATATATATATATATATATATATATATATATATATATATATATATATACAGTGAGGGAAATAAGTATTTGATCCCCTGCTGATTTTGTACGTTTGCCCACTGACAAAGACATGATCAGTCTATAATTTTAATGGTAGGTTTATTTGAACAGTGAGAGACAGAATAACAACAACAAAAAACAGAAAGACGCATGTCAAAAATTATATAAATTGATTTGCATTTTAATGAGGGAAATAAGTATTTGTCCCCTCTGCAAAACATGACTTAGTACTTGGTGGCAAAACCCTTTCAGACGTTTCTTGTAGTTGGCCACCAGGTTTGCACACATCTCAGGAGGGATTTTGTCCCACTCCTCTTTGCAGATCTTCTCCAAGTCATTAAGGTTTCGAGCCTGACGTTTGGCAACTCGAACCTTCAGCTCCCTCCACAGATTTTCTATGGGATTAAGGTCTGGAGACTGGCTAGGCCACTTCAGGACCTTAATGTGCTTCTTCTTGAGCCACTCCTTTGTTGCCTTGGCCGTGTGTTTTGGGTCATTGTCATGCTGGAATACCCATCCATTACCCATTTTCAATGCCCTGGCTGAGGGAAGGAGGTTCTCACCCAAGATTTGACGGTACATGGCCCCGTCCATCGTCCCTTTGATGCGGTGAAGTTGTCCTGTCCCCTTAGCAGAAAAACACCCCCAAAGCATAATGTTTCTACCTCCATGTTTGACGGTGGGGATGGTGTTCTTGGGGTCATAGGCAGCATTCCTCCTCCTCCAAACACGGCGAGTTGAGTTGATGCCAAAGAGCTCGATTTTGGTCTCATCTGACCACAACACTTTCACCCAGTTCTCCTCTGAATCATTCAGATGTTCATTGGCAAACTTCAGACGGGCCTGTATATGTGCTTTCTTGAGCAGGGGGACCTTGCGGGCGCTGCAGGATTTCAGTCCTTCACGGCGTAGTGTGTTACCAATTGTTTTCTTGGTGACTATGGTCCCAGCTGCCTTGAGATCATTGACAAGATCCTCCGGTGTAGTTCTGGGCTGATTCCTCACCGTTCTCATGATCATTGCAACTCCACAAGGTGAGATCTTGCATGGAGCCCCAGGCCGAGGGAGATTGACAGTTATTTTGTGTTTCTTCCATTTGCGAATAATCGCACCAACTGTTGTCACCTTCTCACCAAGCTGCTTGTCGATGGTCTTGTAGCCCATTCCAGCCTTGTGTAGGACTACAATCTTGTCCCTGACATCCTTGGAGCGCTCTTTGGTCTTGGCCATGGTGGAGAGTTTGGAATCTGATTGATTGATTGCTTCTGTGGACAGGTGTCTTTTATACAGGTAACAAACTGAGATTAGGAGCACTCCCTTTAAGAGTGTGCTCCTAATCTCAGCTCGTTACCTGTATAAAAGACACCTGGGAGCCAGAAATCTTTCTAATTGAGAGGGGGTCAAATACTTATTTCCCTCATTAAAATGCAAATCAATTTATAACATTTCTAACATGCGTTTTTCTGGATTTTTTTGTCGTTATTCTGTCTCTCACTGTTCAAATAAACCTACCATTAAAATTATAGACTGATCATTTCTTTGTCAGTGGGCAAACGTACAAAATCAGCAGGGGATCAAATACTTTTTTCCCTCACAGTATATATATATATATATTACACTATCATGGGTCAGTTATTAGGCTGTTATCAATATGTCGACAATAAAACACAACTATATAGCCAATTCAATCATTTATTTTGACCTTTATGTCCGAATGACCACGCGCAATAACAACACAAATCAGAACAAATGGATGTGTAGCCAAATGCAGTACAGAAAACGAGGCAGGTTAAGTCGATACAAAGTATATCAAAGAAAATAAGACCAGTGCGACCGCTTCAGCGCCCAATTCTAACAACCCCATAAAACCACTAGAATGCAAGGACAAGGATGAAATGGAATGATATCAAATCAGAGAGAGGAGGGATAAAACGCTCAATGGAACACATTCTGCACCACAGAGGTGGCGGGGAGGTTGGAGGAACGTGCTCTGGCAGGATCATTGAGTCTTGCTCCCTGTACCCCCCCCCCCCCCCCCCCCCCACCCAGTCCTCTAACCCCCACCACAACATATTCCATCTAACCCCACTGCATCCCTTATTTCCATCATTAAAATGCAAATCAATTTATAACATTTTTGACATGCGTTTTTCTGGATTTTTTTGTTGTTATTCTGTCTCTCACTGTTCAAATAAACCTACAATTAAAATTATAGACTGATCATTTCTTTGTCAGTGGGCAAACATACAAAATCAGCAGGGGATCAAATACTTTTTTCCCCTCACTGTATCACTGTACTGTAAATTGATTGCCATCATGTATCTTTGGAATTATCTTAGATATTTAATTGACTATTTACTGGCTATGGTTGGAAGACAGAAAGCACATTGAAAATGTCCACAAATAAAAAGTAATGAGAAATATTACATCACAGCAGGTGGCTAAACATCCACATTGGAACTGTGACCAAGGCACTTACAAATGGAAGTCCCAACGGTCCTGCACTAACCATTCCACTCTGGCAAGTGCACATCAGCAAGTTCACTCTAATTTCCTGAATGTCTTGAGTTAATCTAATTAATGGGAACGATTCAGTGGGTAGATATTAGATAAGGAGCTCCACAACAGCCACACAACAAGGGCCTGGACCAGAGTGATACAGCCAAGCGTGGCTATTCAGCACTATTCTCAACACCCAGGAACATGGAAAGACATGTAGAGAGGATGTGTAAAAGTAGGGATATAAGAAATCAAATGAAGCGTATACATCAGGTTGTAATCACATCAGAGACATACTGTGACCTTTTTATCAGTAATGTTAGAGTACTCTAATTTGAATGATGTGGTTCTGACACCTTCGTCAAAAATGACATACAGGTAGACATCTTATTAACAGGTTATGACATATGTCAAATTATCAATAATTTGACTATGTCAGTAATTTCCTATGTACCAACAGTCCTCTGTACCTACGTTACAGAGGGCATGCTAGAAACCACCTGTTGATAAGTCACATAAACCTTGACACCTAGTAAACTGCAACACATTTCTAAGGTGTGAAATATTAGCTGAGTTGAGATCAATTGTTCCCATTCTTCACCATGTGAATGACAAGGAGAGCTGTTGTGCAATGAACAACACCAAGACTTACATCAGCACAATATGCACTCGACCAGTGGTTCCCAAACCTTTTTGGCCCGTGACCGCATTTTGATATCAAAACATTTTGGCGACCCCCACCATATAAAAAAAGTGATGTAATCAAAGGCCAATGTTTACTTTTTTAATTGGGGCTATGACAGTTATTACAAATCAGTCTGACAGTACTTTTGACAGTATTTCATTCTGAAGGAAGTATGGTTTGAAGTGACTGAAATGCATCAGAAAGGTTGTTGTGTATTTGATGAACTTGTACCTTTCCTCTGTATAGTATGTTTTATGTATTTTTTGTGGTATTGTGTGCAAAGTTCCCTCACATTTTTTGGTGCACTGAGCTAATTTTAGGTCTTATGAACGGAAACTTGAACGTTGTGAGAATTTTGTGCAACTTCCGGCGCGTGTTTATAGTGAACACTGAGGCTGTACCCTTAACGTTTTAGACAGTAGCCAATAGGCTGTTGTGGCTATTTGAGCATAATGTACTGTGGGCCTACCAACAAAACCAATGGAGCAAATCCCATAAAATGTTCACATGGAAATAGTTTTTGATTTCTATGATATAGCCTACAGTAGCCTATATACGGTGTTCAATGCAGGCCTACATTGCATGAGACTTTTAAAAACGTTTTTACATTATGAAGGTCTTGACATTAATTAATACTTTTTTTATTTGGTCTGTAACACCATGGTCCAAATAGGTGACTGTAAATTGCATTGTATTGTGTTGTATGATGAAAGAAACCACTTTACAAAATACAATTTATTATTATTACCATACAGAGAATTAGACAATGTAGCCTATTGGCTTATTTGCATATTCAAGTCCTGTCTCAAAATAAAACACTGCCCCTTTAATTAAGAAGTAAGCTTTGTACCTGACTGGCTTTTCAAAGACAGCTTGAAAATGTAGCCTACACATTTTGTGCTCTTGTAGGAAGCAGTAACTCCCCATTGCTGACCTATACTTATCTATAACTGGGCTAATAACTCGCTAACTAGCAAAGAATATCAACAAATGTGTACACGTGCGGCTCTGCGCTATGATCTGAACTGATCTGAAAAGCAGATTCACTCGAGCGTGATTGAAAGACAGTCTACAACAAAATCACAGACTCAATCTTGCAAAGTTAGATTTGTTTTGGTTTGTTGCATTGAAAAGGGGCTGATATAATTAACAATAAGGCCCGAGGGGGTGTGGTATATGGCCAATATACCATGGCTAAGGGCTGTTCTTATGCATGACGCAACATGGAGTGCCTGGATACAGTCCTTAGCCGTGGTATATTGGCCATATATCACAAACACCCGAGGTGCCTTGTTGCTGGTTACCAACGTAATTAGAGAAGTAAAACGAAATGTTTTGTCATAATCGTGGTATACGGTCTGATATAGCATGGCTGTCAGCCAATCAGCATTCAGGGCTCGAACCACCCAGTTTATAATGTTGATTCGATCACAGAAAAAACGATGATGTATAAAGTGCGTCTCTCTGCATGGCCTGGCATTTCTTCTGTGCAGCAGTCCTGGAGGAAGTGTGCGCATCTTAGAGGGTACATTGATGCTGACTAAAGGCAGATCTACTTTTAAATAATGTTCGTGTTTGATTTCTTGGCATGCGCCTAGGCCCAATGCGCAGCAGTGGAATGCTTTGATGATCTTAAGTGTATCAGGAAAAACTATTAAGCCACACTCACTCATTCTCACTTTGGCATCTGTAGCACATGGGCAGGTGGAAACAAATGACAGAGCAGTTTTGTGAATGAGGGAGAAGAGGACAGAAATTCCCCTTCATATGACAGCCTATACCCGCAAATACACTGCAGAAAACAATGCTTTTGGCTGCCAAAAAGACAGCAATTCAACCCCTTCCAATGCAATCACTGCGACAGAACCCTAGTCTCTTGAGAAGCAGGTTCAGAGAACATTAACATGGTTGATGATGGAAGATCCCTCACATTTAAACAATGCTCAATGCACTGGAAGTCTAGGACCTCTCCATATGTTTAATGAGTCAAATATTGACAAGGCAAGCAGTGCCTGGTTTTCTGACATGAAATCAATGTCATCCGACCATGCCACTGAGCTCAGTACATTGTGTGTGTAATATAACCCAAGTTAGATACAAATGTAGGGCACAGGACCTGTGAGTGGCTGGTTCATTGAGTAAAGCATCACGTCTCCCCCCGCCCCACTGACTCTCACAACTAGTGAATGGGCTGCCGACTAGGGTGGGGTGGGGATGAGAAGTGGGGTTGAGTGTAGAGTTTCACCCAGCACGCTGTCATTAAGGAGCAGGAGGGAGTGGGCAGAGGACGGTTTACGTGTGTGTGTGTGTATATATATATGTGCTCGAACCAGCGTTGCCTGAGAACGGCCTCCCCTATACCACAAACCCCCTACAGCAAGGTCATGCAAACCATCAATCGATGGAGATGAATAAGAACACAAATAGAAATGGCCCAAAAAGACAATAAAGGCCAGATCTGATTTGCAGCCGGTCGGCAGGGTCAGTCTGACACCGTTTCAATGGAAAAGCCGGGCATTTTCCCTACTTTTACTTTGGCGTCTGGCAATCATTTAAATTGGGCCATAAAAAATGCCATTAAATCATAATTTTATGGGCATAAAGGCTGCTCTCTCTCTCTGCCTGCTACGACTGGTAGCCATCTGCATGATCCCATCTAGCAATAAGGGCAGTTCTCTCTCTCTGCCTGCTACTACTGGTAGCCATCTGCATGATCCCATCTAGCAATAAGGGCAGTTCTCTCACCAGACATATTAAGCACAGTGTATTTGCATCAGAGGAAAATCAACTGAGTTATTTATATTACTATATTACTAGTCTACATTAAACTTGCACATGTATCCAGTAGAACGTGCACCCAAAGGTGGATCAGAGAACACGAGCAGAGCATTTGTAATAATGGTATGGCTTGTATATTTGGTTTCATCTGTCATTTTCTACATTAACATTGCAGTGGCAAAGAGCATAATGATATAACTTGCATAATTGAATGAGATGTTAATGCGCTATAATTACTGAGTTAAGGGCATATATGTGATTTAATTAGGTATTCATCCATCACTCTGTGTGTGTGTGTGTGTGTGTGTGTGTGTGTGTGTGTGTGTGTGTGTGTGTGTGTGTGTGTGTGTGTGTGTGTGTGTGTGTGGCAGAATGAGCCTGAATGCTCCATGTTCACTCATTCCTCAGATGTGAATAGTATTCACTGCTAATGTAGAGAAGGGGCACATATTCTCCTCGTGACAGCCCTCTCAGTGTTCTATTCCTCAGAAACACATGACATGCACCGGAATGGTGAACTCATCTCATCTTTGCACAGTAACATTGTTTTCCATGCTCTGTAATGATAATTGGGGAGAATCCTTGGCCGTTGTTAAGTGCATTACATCATGCATGCCTCTCCATCCCGCCCCTTTGAACTATCTCTTTCGCTACACTGTGACAGTGTCCGGATTTTCTGTAGCTCTCCACTATACTATAGGCATTGGTTACATACTAACGCAAATGTAGGCTATGGCCACGTCCGTTCATCTTTAGTAGGCTACACCAGCATCTTACACATCATTAAGGAAGTTGAGGATGAGAGGTTGCCTATTTCTAAACCACCTTGAGCGCGCACTCTGTGCAAATAGCAGGTCGTGGGGTGCAATCATAATCTCGACAGGCACCCGGTGAAACAATCCATTACATTCTATTCGCCGACAACAATTTCCATACTTACGTTTTTTTTCTCCTTTAGGCTACTGTATGTAGGCTCCTTCAATGGATCAATGACAACTGCGGTCTCGGAGAGCTAAAGGAATCGCACAGCTGGGACCATTAGCGGCCAATCCAGTCCTAGGATGAAGCGTCACTGGCAAAAAGCAGCGACAAGAAATCTCCGATGAAAGGTGCGGCTGCATAAACCGCTGGCATTTTCAAAAACTTGAAATTGCCCTGTTCGGTGGTGACATTTGGTTCTCTAGATATACCCATTGGTAAAAATATGGCACGTTACAAATTCCTGATGCGAGAAGCAGAGTCGGTAAGGACCATTGTTTTAGCTGGCGGAGGGGAGGTGTGCTGCATCTTAAAGTTGCAGCTGTTCAATTCTCTGCTCACCAGAATATGGTCACGATACATGGAATTTGTGTATTACATTTTTATTTTTTCTCTTGTAAGAAAAATTATGCACAAGTTTTATTTAAAAGAAGAATAGCCTAATGCGTAAAGGGCAGCCTAATGCTGTCCATTCGAATGCTAAATTACATTTGGAAGTGTCAGGAATTTGCAACATGTCTGTATGATATATATTAACATTACATATATAAATAGCCCTTTTAAAAATACAGTCATCATATTGTCACAGCCTAATGTTATGTCATTTAAAATGTATTTTATTGGTCCAGTTAGCCTATTGAAAACACACATGACAGTTTTACAATCGGATCAATGCATTCACAACAAAATATTCCCTCCACTTCACTGCATTCTCACCTTTCCCTTTCACAGAGATGGTTTCTGCCAGGCTCGGAATAAAATGTGTAGTAATCAAGCCTGTGCTTCCAATTACGTTTACATCTCGCCAGACGACTGCAACATTGAACATATCTTTAGTTGTTGCTCTTTAAACCTACAACATTTTGCCGGAGATATTAGGCTCTGTGGAGCATTTATTGGGCACGCAGTACATTCTTTTATTTTATTTTTTACACCTCTGAGGACGTTCCTACAGGTAGATGTGCCAGTCTGTCACTGACAGATGTTAGACCGGACAGACATGGTCATGTAAGATGAGGAGGCCTACCTCAAACTGCTCCGTCGGACAAATGCAGTTTCCTATTATTGGTCCCATTTATAGGCAAATGTCACCACTGGACCTCCTTTCTTTTCCACTTCAGACCGTTTCCAAGGGGACTATAGGCCTAGGCATATGTTGTCGTCTCTTCTCTGTTGACCCACATTGGTGCTCTCTGCTCTCTTAAAAAAACGAGGGGTTCCAAAAATGTAATACCTTCATGGATGTTACAAACATTGCCATGCAAACCTTGACTGTGAGTCTATGATTTGAGATTGTTCCATACTTTATCTCATCATCTGATTAAACACACAGGGTTGTATTTTGCACTCAATGCATTGGTGAATAGCCTTAGGTTACCTTATAAGGATGTCTAGTAAGCATGCACTATAGGCTTACGGTATTCTCCAGCAGCATTACTCTCCAGAATGCCTCTATCTTTCTGCTGTGCAGGAAAACACTGACTGGCATCTGGAACGAATGTGGGACCAGTAGCCTGCAGTAGGTCGATTGTGTCTTTCAAAATAGCAGTTTCATTTGATCATATAGTAATAAGATCAACTGAAATTCATATTGCTATAGCATACCAAGACTATACTGCAATCTGTGTACATTAGTAGTCTTTAAATATGTATTAATTAGCTATGAATTGATATGTTATGCTTATCAATGTGTTATGAATGAAGCCCCCTAACAGAATATAAAATCATCTAACAATGTGTCCTTCACTACAATATTGCCACAGAGCAATATCAATCGTTTTCCAGTCTCCTTTTCTCAAATAGCCAATGTACACTACCGTTCAAAAGTTTGGGGTCACTTAGAAATGTCCTTGTTTTCGAAAGAAAAGCAATTTTTTTGTACATTAAAATAACATAAAATTGATCAGAAATACAGTGTAGACATTGTTAATGTTGGTAATGGCTATTGTAACTGGAAATGGCTGATTTTTTATGGAATATCTACATAGGTGTACAGAGGCCCATTATCAGCAACCATCAGTCCTGTGTTCCAATGCCACGTTGTGTTTGCTAATCCAAGTTTAGCATTTTAAAAGGCTAATTGATAATTATAAAACTCTTTTGCAATTATGTTAGCACAGCTGAAAACTGTTGTGCTGATTAAAGAAGCAATAAAACGGGCCTTCTTGAGATTAGTTGAGTATCTTGAGCATCAGCAATTGTGGGTTTGATTACAGGATCAAATGGCCAGAAACAAAGAACTTTCTTCTGAAACTCGTCAGTCTATTCTTGTTCTGAGAAATGAAGGCTATTCCATGCGAGAAATTGCCAAGAAACTAAAGATCTCGTACAACGCTGTGTACTACTCCCTTCACAGAACAGCGTAAACTGTCTCTAACCAGAATAGAAAGAGGAGTGGGAGGCCCCGGTGCACAACGGAGCAAGAGGACAAATACATTAGAGTGTCTAGTTTGAGAAACAGACACCTCACAGGTCCTCAACTGGCAGCTTCATTAAATAGTACCCGCAAAACACCAGTCTCAACATCAACAGTGAAGAGGCAACTCCGGGATGCTGACCTAGGCAGAGTTGCAAAGAAAAAGTCCAGTGTCTGTGTTCTTTTGCCCATCTTAATCTTTTCTTTTTATTGGCCAGTCTGAGATATGGCTTTTTCTTTGCAACTCTGCCTAGGTCATCATCCCGGAGTTGTCTACACTGTATTTCTGATAAATGTGATGTAATTTTAATGGACAAAAAAATTATTTTTCTTTCGAAAACAAGGATATTTCTAAGTGACCACAAACTTTTGAACGGGAGTATGTGTTTGCAATTGTCACGCCCTGACATAGAGTTCGCTAGTTGGTTTGGTCAGGGTGTGAGTATCTATGTAATGTGTATATCTATGTGTAGATCTAGTATGTTTAGATCTATGTTGGCCGGGTGTGGTTCCCAATCAGAGGCAGCTGTCATTCGTTGTCTCTGATTAGGGATCATACTTAGGTAGCCATTTTGCCTACCTACAGTGGGGGAAAAACGTATTTAGTCAGCCACCAATTGTGCAAGTTCTCCCACTTAAAAAGATGAGAGAGGCCTGTAATTTTCATCATAGGTACACATCAACTATGACAGACAAATTGAGGAAAAATAATCCAGAAAATCACATTGTAGGATTTTTAATGAATTTATTTGCAAATTATGGTGGAAAATAAGTATTTGGTCACCTACAAACAAGCAAGATTTCTGGCTCTCACAGACCTGTAACTTATTCTTTAAGAGGCTCCTCTGTCCTCCACTCGTTACCTGTATTAATGGCACCTGTTTGAACTTGTTATCAGTATAAAAGACACCTATCCACAACCTCAAACAGTCACACTCCAAACTCCACTATGGCCAAGACCAAAGAGCTGTCAAAGGACACCAGAAACAAAATTGTAGACCTGCACCAGGCTGGGAAGACTGAATCTGCAATAGGTAAGCAGCTTGGTTTGAAGAAATCAACTGTGGGAGCAATTATTAGGAAATGGAAGACATACAAGACCACTGATAATCTCCCTCGATCTGGGGCTCCACGCAAGATCTCACCCCGTGGGGTCAAAATGATCACAAGAACGGTGAGCAAAAATCCCAGAACCACACGGGGGGATCTAGTGAATGACCTGCAGAGAGCTGGGACCAAAGTAACAAAACCTACCATCAGTAACACACTACGCCGCCAGGGACTCAAATCCTGCAGTGCCAGACGTGTCCCCCTGCTTAAGCCAGTACATGTCCAGGCCCGTCTGAAGTTTGCTAGAGTGCATTTGGATGATCCAGAAGAGGATTGGGAGAATGTCATATGGTCAGATGAAACCAAAATATAACTTTTTGGTAAAAACTCAACTCGTCGTGTTTGGAGGACAAAGAATGCTGAGTTGCATCCAAAGAACACCATACCTACTGTGAAGCATGGGGGTGGAAACATCATGCTTTGGGGCTGTTTTTCTGCAAAGGGACCAGGACGACTGATCCGTGTAAAGGAAAGAATGAATGGGGCCATGTATCGTGAGATTTTGAGTGAAAACCTCCTTCCATCAGCAAGGGCATTGAAGATGAAACGTGGCTGGGTCTTTCAGCACGACAATGATCCCAAACACACCGCCCGGGCAACGAAGGCGTGGCTTCGTAAGAAGCATTTCAAGGTCCTGGAGTGGCCTAGCCAGTCTCCAGATCTCAACCCCATAGAACATCTTTGGAGGGAGTTGAAAGTCTGTGTTGCCGAGCGACAGCCCCAAAACATCACTGCTCTAGAGGAGATCTGCATGGAGGAATGGGCCAAAATACCAGCAACAGTGTGTGAAAACCTTGTGAAGACTTACAGAAAACGTTTGACCTGTGTCATTGCCAACAAAGGGTATATAACAAAGTATTGAGAAACTTTTGTTATTGACCAAATACTTATTTTCCACCATAATTTGCAAATAAATTCATAAAAAATCCTACAATGTGATTTTCTGGAATTTTATTTCTCATTTTGTCTGTCATAGTTGACGTGTCCCTATGATGAAAATTACAGGCCTCTCTCATCTTTTTAAGTGGGAGAACTTGCACAATTGGTGGCTGACTAAATACTTTTTTTCCCCACTGTATGTTGTGGGGATCTTGACTCTTGTTTGGCTTGTTTGTGTGTAGCCATTGTGAGCGTCACGTTACGTTGCTTTTGTTGTTTTGTCGTGTGTTAACGTCGTTAATAAACATGTATGCATTCCACACTGCACCTTGGTCCAATCCTGTATTCAACGAACGTGACAGAAGATCCCACCACCAACGGACCAAGCAGCATGCCCAGGAGGAGCAAACACCCTGGACACAGCGGGAAGCAACATTGGTAGATGTCCTCCTCGGTTGGGGAAAAATTACTGAGGAGGAGCTGTCCGTTACGGTGAGGTAATGGAGGAGGGCTGGAGTCTGGATCAACGGCGACTCCAAAATGCGAAATGACGAAGGATACCCGAGAGGCAACCCCAAGAAAAGATTTTGGGGGGGGGCACACGGGGTGGTCGACGAAGTAGCAGGAGGCCGTGAAAGGGCTGACTGTAGAGTAGGAGGCCGCTATTTTAGAGGTCCTCCAAGACCTGCGGATCAGCAGTTTGAGAGAGGAGGCCACCACATTATGGGGGCTGATAGCGAGGATAGAGCAGGAGAGCTCCCTTCAAGAGGAGGCACTGCAGGAGGCCCTTAGGGAGAAGGAATTAGTGGATGCACGGAGAGAGGAGCTGGCCAGGCAACAGAAGGAGCGTGTGTTCATTGAGGAACCAAGTTATGCGGAGATACGCACTGTGTCGCCAGTGCGCCTTCACAGCCCAGTGCGTCCTGTGCCAGCGCCCCGCACGTGCCGTGCGAAAGTGGGCATCCAGCCAGGACGGGTTGTGCCAGCTTTACACTCCACAGTCCCATACCTGCTCCCCGCACCAAACCAGTGGTGCATGTCTCCAGCCTGGCACGGCCCGTACCTGCTCCTCGCACCAAACCAGTGGTGCATGTCGCCAGCCCGGTACGCCCCGTACCTGCTCCCCATGCCAAACTAGTGGTGCGTGTATCCAGTCCGGTACGCCCCGTGCCTGCTCCTCGCACCAAACCAGTGGTGCGTGTCTCCAGTCCGGCACGGCCCGTGCCTGCTCCTCGCACCAAACTAGTGGTGCACGTCTCCAGTCCGGCATGGCCCGTGCCTGCTCCTCGCACCAGACCAGTGGTGCGTGTTCCCAGCCCGGTGCGGCCCATGCCTGTTCCTCGCACCAGACGAGTGGTGTGTGTCCCCAGCCCAGTACGGCTGGTGCCAGAGCAGTCCGCTCCACTGGTGTCTAGTCCAGCTCCGGTCAGCTGCTCCACTCCAGTGCCAGAGCAGTCCGCTCCACCGGTGCCAAATCCAGCTCCAGTCAGCTGCTCCACTCCAGTGCCAGAGCAGTCCGCTCCACCGGTGCCCAGTCCAGCTCTGGTCAGCTGCTCCACTCCAGTGCCAGAGCAGTCTGCTCCACCGGTGCCTAGTCCAGCTCCGGTCAGCGGCTCCACTCCAGTGCCAGAGTAGTCCGCTCCACCGGGGGGTCCAGTTCAGCTCCGGTCAGTGGCTCCACTCCAGAACCAGATGTCAGCCACTCTCCAGGGTCGGGGCCTCCCACACCAGGGTCCAGACAGGGCTTGGTGCATCGTGGGAGGACTGAGAGGAGAAGCATCGCGCCGAGGTCCAGACCGGACCAGGGGTGCAACGGGGAGCAGTAAGGGAGAGGATGTCACGCCCGGAGCCGGAGCCGCCACCGAGGCTGAATGCCCACCCGGACCCTCCCCTAATGAGTCAGGTTGGTGCGGCCGAGTACGCACCTTTTGGGGGGGGTAATGTCACGCCCTGACATAGAGTTCGCTAGTTGGTTTGGTCAGGGTGTGAGTATCTATGTAATGTGTATATCTATGTGTAGATCTAGTATGTTTAGATCTATGTTGGCCGGGTGTGGTTCCCAATCAGAGGCAGCTGTCGTTCGTTGTCTCTGATTGGGGATCATACTTAGGTAGCCATTTTGCCTACCTATGTTGTGGGGATCTTGACTCTTGTTTGGCTTGTTTGTGTGTAGCCATTGTGAGCGTCACGTTACGTTGCTTTTGTTGTTTTGTCGTGTGTTAACGTCGTTAATAAACATGTATGCATTCCACGCTGCACCTTGGTCCAATCCTGTATTCAACGAACATGACAGCAATAAAACTGATTGCAATGTCAAGTTTGTTCATTAGAAAATGTCACCTTAATCTTGTACTTGAAAATCAATTTTCCCTCTGAGGTTTGTTGAGCAATCTTGTGATTGAAAATATACAAACCAGATTGAGAGTCTGAATTCACAACAGGGCCTGTTAACCGATGGCTAGAAAAATCTATACGGCCAAATAGGAAACAAATGTAGCTACAAATGTGAACTCCCCTGGACTGGCCTTACCCCTTCTGTTTCTCTTTATATTCTCTGTTTTGAACTACTTTGACTTTAATTTACTGACAGTCAACTTGATGAATCCATAGAGCTGTCAAGTGTGCATCTAACAGTATTTGTTTTACAGGTTATCAGGTACCTTTTTATTTCTGTGAGTTCCATCTATACAATTACATTATATAATATCCAGAGCAATCCAGAATACTTCACAAATAAAAGTAAAAAGCAGGTTTCAACTATCGCTCAAACAGACTAGCTTTGAAAATGCAATGATAGCCACTGTTGTATGTAGCTACATTGCAGCCACACACTATAGTGAGCAGTAACAGTAACACACTGTTCCAGCTTATCAAATATTAAAGTTGTTTAGGAGAGGTTGATGAACCCAGTATAACTTTGCTTTGTAAAACAAGCATTCTCACAGAGCAAGTTATACATGTTTTAACACAGTCCGGCTGCTTTGTGTTTTATGGGCATTCAATTACTAGTGACGAGAGATCATTAAGGAAGCCTGTATGTTCATAAAGTATGGCTGCAGGGTTTTCAACAGACTGTAAAGAGACATTAAAGGCCTTTCTTTATGAAAGTTGTGTGTATTTAAATAATCAAATACACATGTATTTGAACCCAGGTCTGGTGTTCATGCAATAGTGCAGTGGTGTCAACTGCTCGGGACTAGAGGCAGAGAATAGCATACCCCCAAGATCTGATCTAGGACCTGCCTTTGTTTTCCATTGCCTATCCACAGGCTTCATTAGCTTGATAAACAAAGTTGGCTCTGGACCAGTGCCTCAGGGCACTTTCCGTCTCCACCACTGGTAGTGTAGAAGAGAGTGAGACTGGAGCCACCAGGCAGGCTGAGTGTGGTGTCGCTGTCCGTGGTGCTGAATCTGGCATGGACTCAGGCAGCTCTTTCAGTTTACAGCTTGACTGGTACACTGTACTGAGTGTGGTGTCGCTGTCCGTGGGGCTGAATCTGGCATGGACTCAGGCAGCTCTTTCAGCTTACAGTTTGATTGGTATACTGTACCGCAGCTCCTGGAGGCATGGTGGTTGAGATAGTAAACCAGGAATATCAGTTAAGATGATCAGTAGTGGTATTAAAAGTGACATTAGTCAAATTGCCCAGTTGAATTTATATGAATAGCTGAACTATGTCTTTACTGTTACACATTGTAAGAAATATATTAAAATATTTGCTCTAAACCATACTGTACTTTTGGTTTTTGTTTCTTATGGAAGAAGTGGTCAGAAAGTGACTTTTTGGACCTGAATGCCAAAACATTCAGGAGATAGAGGTGGTCATTTACCCCATCCCCATCATGTGTCATGTCCCAAATCTAAGTCCCTGCTCCATTCCAGTCATGAGATAGTGTGAGTGTGTTTATGTGCAGTTTTTCATACATTTTAGTAATTTAGAAAATGCTATTATCCAGAGTGATTTACAGGAGCAATTAGGGTTGTTCAAGGGCACAGGCCAATTTTTTCACCTATTCTGCAAAGGGATTCGATCCAGCAACCTTTCGGTTACTGGCTCAATGCTCTGAACCGCTAGGCTACCTGCCGCCCATACAGTGGAGGGATCAACTGTGTCTGCTATGAGACTGCAAAAGGGGCCTATTTTATCAGATTCATGTCACTATTAACATTGCTGTATTGTGTCAGAAACAGGGTTTAACAGTATAGAAGTCCATGGCAGCACCAGACACAACATACTGTACATTAGAATAACTGTGGCTTTATCCTCAATGTTCATCGATCTCTTGTAGTGAAAGGTAAACGCCATGTGTTGAAGTCACATATTGGGTGACTGACACAATAAGGAACTGAGCACACATTTCTATTCCCAACTAAGACATATTGAGAGGTTTAACCATGGATGAACGCTGAACTCTCATTGGCCCTTGCATAATAGTGGTTTCATCACATCGCTTTATCAGTACAGTGGTTGTATATCAAGTCAGATGTCTGCTCTTTTAGGTTTTCTTCTAGTTTATTGATCCATTGTAGTGTGTGTGTGTGTGTGTGTGGGGGGGGGGGGTCTGTGACTATAGCATGGCATCATGGGATGGCTCCACATTAATTCCCCTGGAGGAGAGTAACGCATGTCTGTAGCTCAGAGCCCAGTATGCATCTAGGTCTACATGGATGATCCTGACATTATCTGGATGATTCAAACCTGCCAATGAAGCCAAAGAGTGTCACTAAGTACCTTTATTTCCTATAGTAATGCTGCATGTCGCTCCTGGAACATCAAAATGGTTCCACGTTTGACACTAGAGCTGTAACAACAGAACAATGAAAGAGACAGATCATATAGTTCATGTGGAAATAGACCTCTGCCTAGATATGCCTAGATATGATAATGTTTTACAGTATCCTCACAGTGATGACACCAAGTGATAAATCAATAAATAATATACTATAAAGAAAGAAGCTGTGAGGCCGATCAAATTTGATCCTCCTAATCTTCACATAAAGCGCAAACGTCATCAGACTTCCCAGCGTCTTCCATTGGTCATGCAAATTAACCCGATTCATATGCAGCGTTTGTGAATGCTAATCGTACATTACAATCTCAATGATCCTGCTTCCTGCTACTGGAAAGGCAGGCAGTTGAACTCTTCCAAGACAATAACAAAAGACGGCCTAGTAGTCACATGGGTCAGGCCTTCGCTCAGCAGCAGAAGTGCTGAAGTTGGCAAATGTTTACCCAAGATGATGGAGGATTCTTGGTGCCACTATTCATATTTATGACTAAGCATAAATACAAACACATACATACGAAGACACCGCCAAGGAGGTTCAATTACAAATTCTAGAGGAGTTACCCTGGGCTTTGCCTTGCGGGGGTTTACACTTTCCTGCTTTTCAGGAATCTTTTACGAGATCAAAGAAAATGTGTTTTATCAAGCTTAACATTTTCCTCAGCTGTTACAGAACTCTCTCATTCGTGGCCTTATCACCAGTCTCATCCCTGTACTCCAGCTGTAGCCTGACAAATCCTCCAATGGTTTCGCCTGGTGATCAGGGTTAATAAAACACTAATCCTCCAATGATTTAGCCTGGCGATCAGGGTTAATAAAACACAAATGGGCATATATCAACAGCAGGCTGTGCAGAGCTGGAGCCACCAGAGGTCTGCTGCTATCTATTACTGTCTGAACCTGTTGCCTTCTAACCCTGGCTTCTGAAGGAGGGGTCGGGGCCCCTGCGTTGGACCCCGTTTGATGCAGTGATAACAGAGATGGGTTTTGGGCTGGGTGGAGGCGGGGCGGGGCGGGGTGGTGGGAACAAAATCCCTGTCAGCAACAGACGGGACTGAAAAGGGATTACAAGTGTCTGAAGTCCGATAAATCCTTTTATCTCGCCGTACCACCCCTCCAGGGAAGCAATATTATTACACCTTAATACCCATTGCCTTCCACACTGGACGGCTGTGAACAAAGACACAATAAACCTACAATAAACAGCTTTATTGCCCAGCCAAACACTGAAAGGCTGCACTGATTGAGAAACACACCTCTTGAATGAGGAAAGGGCTAGTATTATAGATCCACCCTAGATAGCTGCTTCAGTGTGAACGCATGCTTATAAAGGTGAACCAACATACTGGATGTTGTGTTTGTTGGAGATTAAGTGCAAATGTAGTGTTGTCATAGGCTGCTGAAACCAGACTGAATGCTGTGTACACCAGACAGGGTTAACCAGGCTAGTGCTGTCATTATTAGCCCATGAAAATGATAGGTGGGCGTGTAAAGATTAGCTGCATGTCTTAAATCCATTCATTAAGAGGAAACGGGACTGGTTCAGTTCATCCCCTGATCTTAAATCTCACTGAGTGAGTGAGCTTAATAAGCTCCTACAGAGGAGGGTGGCCAATCAGATTTCACTGTAGATTACACATTAACATATCCCATCCCACCCACTAATAATCCAATGTGTTCAGCATTCAGGGAAAATAGACTTGATTATGTAAAAAAAATGGGGGTCATATTCACAGAAGAGATATACTAGCTGTGACCTATTGGTGGTAAGAGTTATATCAAAACACATTCATCTGTGGAATAAGGGCAGCCTATTGCAATAGAACATTCCATTTGTGAACATGGCCATGTGAAAGGATAGCCTTAATGTTACTGTAAATTATTTGTATGGTGTTGTTCAGATTAGACCTAGGTTACAGGGTGTGACCCTAAATCATTATTATGTTATTGATTCATAGCTAAATTAATTGTGACATTTTCGGACAACCTCATTCATTCTACCTCCTTAACGTTCACTGCTAGCCGCGAAACCGTAGAGACTCCGGATAAAACAATAGCCATGTTTAAGTTCTAAAATGTAGTCCTCTACCAAAAACGAATGGTGTCATCTTTACTGCAAACCATGTCAGCACAGTCAAAGTAGCGCAGTGAAAAGTCCCATTCATCTTTTATCTGTGTCTTGCTGTGATGGTTCATTGTTTGAATAAACAGCAGGCCGACTAGCTCCCATTCTCATATGGCCTCATTAGACTGTAACCATGCATAAAATGCCCTTCTCACTCACTCAGGGAGCAAAGACAATCAGCGTCCTAAAGTTATTATAATAACATGATCTCTCTTCCCGGTGCCTGATTATCACCATGCTCCGAGCTGAAGTACGTGTGTGTGTGTGTGTGTGTGTGTGTGTGTGTGTGTGTGTGTGTGTGTGTGTGTGTGTGTGTGTGTGTGTGTGAGAAGCGTGCTCCTGCTGTACTTGGTGTAGCAGAGTAATGAAACAGAACTGTCTTACAGCTGACTGTGACATGCCAAGCACCACACCTTCACCTTCTCCTCCGAGGGCACAAACCAGGGCTGAATTAGATTGGTGCTGTCGACTGTCAGCAAGGAGTTCATTGGAGAGGCACCTGTGTCAGGGAGCGCTAGTACCACACAGGTCAGTGTCAATGGAAACACACACAGGTCAGTGTCAATGGAAACACACACAGGTCAGTGTCAATGGAAACACACACTGTCACGATCGTTCATTAACGAGAAGGACCAAGGCGCAGCGTGATAAGTATTCATATTTATTTACGTACTGAACACACGACAAAACAACAAACAAAACGTGAAGTCCAAGGTAGACAAAATAACATACCTCACACGGAACAAGATCCCTCAACTGACTGGTGCCAAAAGGCTGTCTAAGTATGGTCCCCAATCAGAGACAACGAGCTACAGCTGCCTCTGATTGGGAACCACCCTGGCCAACATAGATCTAAACGATCTAGAAACTAAACATAGAAATAAACACAACACGAAATATACACACCCTGACTCAACAAATAACCGTCCCCTGAGTCAGGGCGTGACAGTACCCCCCCCCCCCCCCCCAAAGGTGCGGACTCCGACCGCGCCACATAAACCTAACAGGGTAGGGGCCGGGTGTAACCACCACTTACTCTCCACCTCCCCGTTGCGCCCCTGGTCTGGACCTTGGCGCGCTGCTTCCTCTCTCCTTCCTCCCACGAAGTACCACGCCCTGTCTGGACTCTGGTGTGGGAGACCCCGAACCTGGAGAGGGGCTGACGTCTGGGTCTGGACTGGAACCGCTGACTGGAGCTGGACCCGACGACGGTGGATCGAACTGCTCTGGCTCCGGGGTAGAGCCGCTGACCGGAACTGGATCAGGCACCGGTGGAGCGGACTGCTCTGGCTCCGGAGTGGAGCCGCTGACCGGAGCTGGACTGGACCCCGGTGGAGCGGATTGCTCTGGCTCCGGAGTGGAGCAGCTGACCGGTGCCGGACCAGGCACCGGTGGAACAGGCACTGCCCGTGCCGGACTGGACACATGCACCACTGGCTTGGTGCGGGGAGCAGGAACGGGCCGGACTGGGCTGACGACGCGCACCCCTGGCTTGGTGCGGGGAGCAGGAATGGGCCGGACTGGGCTGACGACGCGCACCACTGGCTTGGTGCGGGGAGCAGGAACGGCCCGTACCGGACTGGCGACGCGCACCACTGGCCTGGTGCGGGGAGCAGGAACGGGCCGGACTGGGCTGACGACGCGCACCACTGGCTTGGTGCGGGGAGCAGGAACGGGCCGTACCGGACTGGCGACGCACACCACTGGCCTGGTGCGGGGAGCAGGAACAGGCCGGGCCGGGCTGGCGACGCGCACCACTGGCTGGGTGCGAGGGACAGGAACAGGCCGGACCGGGCTGGCGTTGCGCACCACTGGCTTGATGCGAGGAGCAGGAACGGGCCGAACCATACTGGGAACACCCACCACTGGCTTAGTGCGGGAATCAGGAACGGGCCGGACCGGACTGGCGACACGCACCACTCGATTGGTGCGAGGAGCGGGACTGGGTTCCTTCATTAACCCCCGCTCCTTCTGCTGCCTAACCAGCTCCTCTCGCCGTGCCTCTACACTTTCCTTCTGCTCCCTCTGCACCAATGACCCCCTTAATCTGGCGGCCTCCTCTGCTAAACGGCTGAACCACTCTATCGCGGCCTCCTGCTGCCTCGTCGTCCACGGCGTGAGCCCCCCCCCCTAAAAAATGTTGGGGCTTGTCTCTCCCCCGTGATCATGGCCTCCATCCCTCTTGCCAGACTCTCGCTCATCTCCTCCCAAGTCCATCCTCTCTCCTCATCACGCTGCTTGATCCAGGATTGGTGGGATCTTCTGTCACGATCGTTCATTAACGAGAAGGACCAAGGCACAGCGTGATATGTATTCATATTTATTTACGTACTGAACACACGACAAAACAACAAACAAAACGTGAAGTCCAAGGTAGACAAAATAACATACCTCACACGGAACAAGATCCCACAACTGACTGGTGCCAAAAGGCTGCCTAAGTATGGTCCCCAATCAGAGACAACGAGCTACAGCTGCCTCTGATTGGGAACCACCCTGGCCAACATAGATCTAAACGATCTAGAAACTAAACATAGAAATAAACACAACACGAAATATACACACCCTGACTCAACAAATAACCGTCCCGAGTCAGGGCGTGACACACACAGGTGAAAAGACCATGAGAACCACTTTTTCCACACTTGACCTTCTTCTAGTAAGAGCTCAAGTTTGCTCCGTTTGGCAACAAAACCCCTATGGATGAAGCGTCTTATCTCTGTACTTAACCCTGTACTGTATGGGTGAGGGGGAAATGGGGGATGGGATACAAAAATGGGTCTACATAAATGGTTCAGGGATATGTTTAGAGATCTGTTCAATGGTATACCCATAGAGGTGAGGTGTACCATAGAGCAGGGCTCTCCAACCCTGTTCCTGGAGGTTTTTACTCCAAACCCAGTTGTAACTAACCTGATCAGTTTATCAACCAGCTAGTTATTAGAATCAGGTGTGCCAGATTAGGGTTGGAGCGAAAACCTACTCGTGGAGAGTAGCTCTCCGGGAATAGGGTTGGAGAGCCCTGCCATAGAGTCAACAACATGCTCAAAGGTTAGATTGGAAGAGAATGGAGTGAAGCTGAGAATAGAACATTGAGTTTTATAATCTTATGTTGCAAGATGGAACACAGTGGAAATGGAGTAGATCTGTGTTACAAATGGTAATGGCAATACAAACGTATTTCAATGCACACACTGTATTTGTAAACGCCAATAATTCAACATTGTTTTCATCTAGAGCTTTTCCAATGCATGCCAAATCTAGGGAGCACAGTCTCTTGTCTTTCAATCTCCTTGTAATGAACATTGAGAGAGAATCTACTACGATATCTAAACTAATTTGATAGAAAGAAGAGGCATTGTCTTCCAGTGAGACAGCCTGAAAAAGATAACGGCCAATATGTTTCCCCTACTTGGGCTGGGTAGAGTGATGCATTGTGGATCTGTGCTGAGGTCCAGGCCCAGGTGTAACCGTGCTATTCATCACATGGACCGAGAGACAAGCGCCACCGCTGTTGCAGTTAAATATTAATTGAGTGTGCCTTGCTGCTATTGGATATCCAATTTACTTTTTGTGTCAGAGCAAGGGAAGGTGGGAGGGAGAGAGGGAGGGAGAGAGGGAGGGAGAGAGAGAGGGAGGGAGCTGTGGGGATAGGAGAGCATAGATCAGGGTTAGCCTGTAGACGCAGAGACAGCACCCCCAGGCATGGTCCAGTGTGCACCATCAGCATCTATTGCAGATCAAGTCGTACATACTGGTGTTATGACTGTTACATTGTCACAAAGGAATATGACTACCAGTAAGTACAATATTTCAAAGCAGTTATATGTTCATTTCAGGGGGGAAAGACCAGGCATTGTAGGCCTGTTATGTATCAACATGCTCTAGGCATTCAAACGGGGATACATTACCAGAAAACACTGAGACATGAACAGATCTACAGTACATGGAGGATAAATAGCACATTTTGGAAAAATGTCATTCCTCAGTTTTGAGTAAAACTCTGAAGAAAAAAAACAGTCGGATGATTGCAATCTCACCAGATGCATTTGGAGATGTGAGCTGGAGGTAAACATTTCTCTCAGAAGCACCAAAGAGCTGATCAAACTGCAGCACGGCCACCTTCATGTCTGCTTGAGTCGGACAACAACACACAACACAAACATCCTCAGAAACACACAAGCAGCCGAGAGAAGAAACTTTTATCTCAGATAAAAGCTAGGAGGCTTTCATCTCATGGCTCAGTCCTTTTCTACTGGCTTGTTGTGATAGATGTTTTTATAGAACACAGCAGCACAGCACAGCATGGGATAGACAGAGCGTGTAAGAGAAACTTGTGTGAAGGAAGCAGCGCCTTAACACTGATCTAGGAAGAACTGCTGGAGACAGAGTGGTAGATATGCTGGACATGGTATCTCACTTCTGATCATACACACTGTGCTGGTGCATGGTGTAAAGTGTCCTCTCTAACTAGCTGAACAAGACCATATGTCTGTAGCAGTTTCATGTAAGCAACACTTCGTTTATCTGAACAGCATGAGAAAAAGAGAGAGAGAGAGAGAGAGAGAGAGAGAGAGAGAGCGAGAGAGAGAGAGATAAATGTATTATGATGTATTAGCCGTGTTCCTCCTCGCCAACGATTTGGGCGGCGGCCATGTTTTAAAATGACTCAGAGGGTGGCTCTAATGGACCTTTCTTTACTGTCCTATCTTCGCCGGCCCCATCTTATGCAAATGGCCGCGCCGGTGAATATAAACGACAGGGATAGCGTAAAGACAAACTTGCATCAGCACTTCCTCTTGTTTTGTCGTTCCATACAGTGTGCATGTCTCACATATTTGACCCCATTCAAGAGAGGAGAGGAGGAGTGGGATTTTGTCTTTTCATCACCCTTTAACACGTCTGGTCTTTTTGCTGCCGATTTGTTTGTCGAGGCCGAGTGAGCGCTTGTGACAGCAGCAATGTGTGAGAATCCCTCCAAACAGCTGAATTAACATGACTTTGTTCCTCAAATGGGGCTGTCGTCTCTGCCACTGCTCTGCTCCTGCTCTGCCTGGCCCGCTGCCCTAGAAGTGAGTGACAGAGAGGCAAAATCTATTGAAATTAGAAGAGATCTCATTCCTCTTGCATGTGTCTAGTGAGAACTACTCCTGTTGCATCCATCCGCCCTCTGATTGGTCGCGGAGGGTCTCAGTTGCCAGGCAACCGATCCAGCGGTGCCGATGCCTTACTGAGGAGCAGCTGTTAATGAAGCCTGGGCAGCGGGTAGGGAGCATGACTCGCACGTCCATCCCCCCCACCCCACCCCACACACACACACACACACATGCACGGGCGGCGGCACTCTCACTGAGGCCCCAGTGTCAGCTGCCTGAATGCAATCATATCTCTGCGTTGAAACCTGCATGACTAATATTTACACTGGGAGGGCAGGAACTGAATGCATACTTACCCAGCATGCTCTGCAGGCTCCGCCCGCCTCCCTGTCCGTCTACCCACTGCCCCAACGGGGCTAACCAACCTTTAGAGGGAAATTGGCATTTTCATGAAAAGGGAGTTAGTTGCTGCTGGACTCTCCAGTTATTGAGCAGAATGTGCATTATTTAAAGACAGGTGTGATATTTTAAATGATCTATAATAATCAATGACACACCGGAGGGAGGTGTGTCTGGAAACAACAGCAGATGCTACTGCTAAGTGGTCATGAAGTACAGGAGACACGTGAGTAAGTATCAATCACAAGCACAGAACAACATAGTTCCACTAAACTGAAATGGACTGTTTAAGAGCCAAGTGAGTAAGCGGGTGAATCAACAGTATTTAGACACAGATGGTAGCGAGGCAAACATCAAAAACAGAGAGTGAGCTATAGCCAGTGTTGATTACTGGTGTGTGAATTAATCACAGGTCACACATACAGTGAGCTCTGGTTGGGCTGTCGTCGCCGTGCTGTCGTCGTGCAAACCGCCCCTGAGCTCTGAGTCAGGCTCTTACGACATCACAGATACACCCCGCCCACCTCAGGGACACAGGGAGAGACTATCTGTTTGCTTTTAAACAGGGTTTGAATGATATGCTATTATAAAGAAATAAGCCAGATTGTTGATGCATGCATGTGGAGTGTAAATAAGTATAAAATATGTCTGTTTTTAAATGTCTGCTTTAAAAATATATGTATGTGTGCGTGTGCGCGTGCATGTGTGCATGTAGCCCTATGTGTGTCATTGCATCATTTTAACCACAGAAACCCTCCACAGACAGTCTGAGCTGCCTGTCTGCATTTCTGCGTTTCATGTAGATATGCAGCCAGCCTCTATTGTCCTGATGAAGAAGAATGAACCATTCCCACTGACTACGCCCAGACAACATTGGCCTGTCAAGCTTTCCAGAGACGCCTGACAAAATGGCCCATTCATGTGCACTTAACGTGGCCCCACACTGTTCCCCTATGGACCACTTTAAGAGGCTCTCTCTGCTCTGCCACTGTAACAGACACACTGGGCCCGCCAGCCTCCAATCGCCCACTCATGGCTACTGTTCCCTGTCCACGGACCAAATGGACCAGAGCTCAGCTTGGGGCCTGTGCCGCCAGACAGATCTTCTCCTCTCCCCCTGGTCGCTTGGGGGATTCACCATTAGAATCTCAGCTGAACACACAGGGAAATACAATGAGGATGTTGGAGTTCCAAGGACTGGCTCCTGGCCAAGCCTCCCTATCCCTGTCTAGACAGGTGAGACGCATCCTCCAGACTCCTCTGTCTGTCTGTCTTACTGTCTGTCTGCTATAAATGGAGGATGCGGTCATGTGAATTCCCAGAAGCCTTTCTGAGGTGAGGAAGGGACAAAACAAAAGAGAGGAGAAACCAACTGCGCTCCCTCCTCCTCTGAATTTAACCTCATGGTCCGTCACTAAGACTAAGACAGGGGCAAGAAACATCATACATCCAATGTTTCCAATATGTAATGAATCTTGTGGCAGCCCCAAGAATGCTGGCTACGTCTAATGGATGTAAGCTTCCTCTCAAGGTTCCTTATCATTCTGTGCAGATGACAGCTGATTGATGAGTCTGGAGGAGACTCAGGAGAGGTTTATGGGGGCAATGACAATTGGGATTCCTTTCCCCTGTGTTTCTCATGCACTCCAAAGGAGGGATCTCATATGCATCCACCTATCTCTCTATCACGAGGAAACGTTCTGGAATAATTGGTGTTATACGTATCAACACAAGATACATTTGCTTCAGTCACGGGTTGTTTTGTGTGTGTGTGCGTGCGTACGAGCGTGCCTTTGTGCATGCACATGTCTGTGTGCTTGCGTGTATGCATGTGTTCACCCATGTTCACGCTACGCGTGTATCTGTTTATGTGTAACGTGTTCTTTAAGCACACACCAAGAGCCGACTTCTTCCATCATTAATTGATGAGTGCATTACACTGCTGAATAAAATGACCCCTGTGATTCTCCATCAGAACATGGTGGCTTAATTAAACAAACATATTGCCATCTAGTTAAAGGCTGCCATAGCTACATATGACATTTCCCTGCAATGAAAATGACACTGACTCTAGGCCACTAACTGGAGAGCATGCTAGTCCCCTGTAGCTCAGTTGGTAGACGCCAGGGTTGTGGGTTCGTTTCCCACGGGGGGCCAGTATGAAAATGTATGCACTCTGGATAAGAGCGTCTGCTAAATGACTAAAATGTAAATGTAATGAAACCCCCAACCAACCCCTTCATGGTCTCTCAACCAAGCCAGTAGTTACAATTGCCCCATCTTCTCCTTGCTCTCCATTTAAAATGTAACGTGTTGGTGTGCGGGGGCTTGGACCTGCGGAGAATTCAGATAGGAAAGGATCAATAATTCAGGGACCAAGCGAAGCAGGATACACAGGAAGTCCTAGGAGATTAGAGTGGGAACCAGCACATCACACCAGTACTGGGTTAACTTGAGCTAGGTTGAATTAAGAAGTGCAGGCATTGGGGCTGGATTCCGCATTCAGACTAGGAGGATGGGCTGGGCTAGTCTGGGCTGAGATGGACCGTGTATAGAATATAGAATATGGTGGGCTTTCTAAGGCTTTCTCAGTGGAAGTGCAGAGGAAGTGTAGCAGAGAGGAGATGAGGAGTGAGGGGTCTGGCTGCAGGGAGGTCTGTGGAAGGAGGACATCTCGCAGGACTAGGAGGAGGAATAAGTCTGTCCAGAGGGAACAGACAGGTTGGTCTCAAGGTGGATCAGGTGATTAGGGTGGGGGAATGAACAGTATCTCCAGGTAACTCCGAGGATGGGAGAAAGAAATGAATGAATGGATGAATGAATGAATGAATGAATTAATGAACAAACAAACAAACAAACAAACAAACAAATGAAGAACAAACTACAAATATGCGTAAACTGATGTGTTTTTTCGGCATCATCATGGCATTCCTCAAACTTCCATTCCCCTACAGTGGAACTAAAATCACATCCCCTTCCTTCGCAGCATCAGCAGTGTAAATGTAGAGCTCTCAGCAGGAGTCTAAATAACACACAGGCTGATTAAGTCTTCTGAAGATTGGTCAAGTTTATAGCATTAATGGGAAGGCTAATCAGTAAGACACCTCAGGCATAAGGACCCCTGCTGAAACTGTGACTCAGTAGCACATAGATGCAAAACAGACCTACAATTACATCAGGAAGAAAACAATCCTTTGTAGAAATACATTGAGATTATATTAAGATACACAAATACTAAAATACATGGAGAACAGTATAGATACTACAGAATAGAAGCAGCTACAGCTCCACAAATACCCCATACCCAGGTCCCAGATCTATTTGTGCCGTCTTGCCAACTCTTTGTCATTGTCAATGCCAACGACCATAAGAGCACAAACAGACCTGGGACCAGGCTACCTAGTCATCTCCAGGCCATCCAATCAGAGGAGCTCAGGTCCAGTCCAGAGCCCCAGGCCAGTAGTAGTAATTCAGCCAGTGGGATGAGAGCTATTGTCTTATCAATAATGTAAGGTTGTGGTGCTAGTGTGCTGGTAATACATGGTTTATCTCAACAGACCATGAATAATCTGACTTCCCTGGATCTAGAGAGGGAAAGGGTTTACCTGATTAACACACACACACACACTCATGCGCGCACACGCATATACACACACACACACACACACACACACAGACAGACAGACAGACAGACACACACACACACACGCATACATACATACATACACACACACAGACAAACTCACAGACAGACAGAAAGACAGACACACACACACACAGTGAAACACACAGAAGGATTATTATGGTAAAACATTGAACTTTCTGTTTTGTTAACATTAAGCAACATTCCTGAAGATAATTCTTCATCACTCTCATATGAGACAGACAGAAACTAGTCTGATTCCTTTGTCTCTCCAATGTTTCATTTTCTGCGGGTCTCAGTATTATTTTACCCACCATGCAGTGTGTGTGTGTGTCCATCCTCCCTGTATATATGAACTGACAGCCACTCAGGCTCCAGATTACTGTCTAGGAGTAAGTTCTGTACTGCCACATCCACTCCATCACCACCCAGCCCAAACCCTAGCCTCCCCACTCACTGCCTGCCCCTGCAAAAAGAGGGACCTGAGTTTGACAAATTGGGGAAATTAACCACTGGGTTGCCATGACCACCAGACCTGGCAACCCAGCAGGGTTTGTGGTTCGAGCAAAGCGACCAAAAAATATCACTGTGTTTTTTGGGCTTTGTGTTTGGTGTCTGGATCTAGGCTATTAACTATGCCACCTCAGCTATCCTTCAGCGTGTGTACACCCCATTGAGCTAAACATATTCAGTGAAAAAGTACATTGCAAATCAGAAACTCCCAACGGGCATGGTAATTCAGACGAAAAATACAATTAGGAGGAGGATGACAGCGGTGGCGTGTGGCGTGCGAGCTGGAGCCAGTGCTGTCGAAGCAGTTTGATGTGTGCATGCAACATTAGCACCACATTACAGTCCACAGCCAGCCAAACCAAGTGTACAGAGAGGACCCTCTACCCCTATGTCAAATGATGTAGCGACAGAACATCTATGAGTAGGGTCTCCTAATGGTGATGAGAATCCCTCTCCCCTAGCCTCTGTCTGTATGTGTATGTGTTTATATGTGTGTGTGTGTGTGTGTGTGTGTGTGTGTGTGTGTGTGTGTGTGTGTGTGTGTGTGTGTGTGTGTGTGTGTGTGTGTGTGTGTGTGTGTGTGTGTGTGTGTGTCCATTGAGACCAGGGCCAGTAATGAGGACAGGTTGGAATAACTCCTTCTTTCTCATAATGCTCCCCAACGTGCTGCAATCTCACCATTCGTCCATTGACCCTTTCACCCCGGCAACATTTTAATCTAGCCCTCTAACACACACAGAAATGAGACTTTTCATTTGGTCCTTCCTTCATCCATAGGAGACACTTCCATCCCACTCGCTCTGCCTCCCCCTCTCCCTCTCCCTCTTCTTCCCCTTCCTCCCCCTCATGGGTTATCTCACCTGTGTGATTACAAGGGATCAAATCAAATCAAATCAAATCAAATTTTATTGGTCACATGCGCCGAATACAACAGGTGCAGACATTGCAGTGAAATGCTTACTTACAGCCCTTAACCAACAGTGCATTTATTTTAAACAAAAAAAGTAAGAATAAAACAACAACAACAAAAAAGTGTTGAGAAAAAAAGAGCAGAAGTAAAATAAAGTGACAGTAGGGAGGCTATATATACAGTAAAATAAAGTGACAGTAGGGAGGCTATATATACAGGGGGGTACCGTTGCAGAGTCAATGTGCGGGGGCACCGGCTAGTTGAGGTAGTTGAGGTAATATGTACATGTGGGTAGAGTTAAAGTGACTATGCATAAATACTTAACAGAGTAGCAGCAGCGTAAAAAGGATGGGGTGGGGGGGCAGTGCAAATAGTCCGGGTAGCCATGATTAGCTGTTCAGGAGTCTTATGGCTTGGGGGTAGAAGCTGTTGAGAAGTCTTTTGGACCTAGACTTGGCACTCCGGTACCGCTTGCCGTGCGGTAGCAGAGAGAACAGTCTATGACTAGGGTGGCTGGAGTCTTTGACAATTTTGAGGGCCTTCCTCTGACACCGCCTGGTATAGAGGTCCTGGATGGCAGGGAGCTTTGCCCCAGTGATGTACTGGGCCGTACGCACTACCCTCTGTAGTGCCTTGCGGTCAGAGGCCAAGCAGTTGCCATACCAGGCGGTGATGCAACCAGTCAGGATGCTCTCGATGGTGCAGCTGTAGAATTTTTTGAGGATCTGAGGACCCATGCCAAATCTTTTTAGTCTCCTGAGGGGGAATAGGCTTTGTCGTGCCCTCTTCACGACTGTCTTGGTGTGTTTGGACCATGATAGTTCGTTGGTGATGTGGACACCAAGGAACTTGAAGCTCTCAACCTGTTCCACTACAGCCCCGTCGATGAGAATGGGGGCGTGCTCAGTCCTCTTTTTTTTCCTGAGGGTGGGGAGGAGGAGGGTGGGGAGGAGGAGAGGGGGAGACACTATTTAACTGTTAATAGGAATCAATCGGGCCAGGGGAGAGTTAGAGAACATCCCTCTGGGTGGATCCGGCTGGATCAGGACAACTCATTACTCCATCAAGCCCCCTGTGTACTGAAGAGGTACTCTGTACAAAAACATGGCATAAATGGTGTTGTACTACTACTATTACTACTATCTAAGGCAATTACATCAACAAATGCTTTCTACAACAACAATTAGCAGTCTGTCTGAAGCAAATGCCAAGTTTATTCTAAAGCCAAGTAAATGCCAAGAACCGATAGATTGCATTTGAATAAAGACAGGGTTATTCCCAACACAATCCTCAATCCACCACATACCCATCCTCAATCAGGAATAATAGCCTTACAAATCCTAGGGCAAAATGTGTAATTCCTAATTGGTAATGCTGATTGAGAATCCTGGGACAATAATGACTTCGGGAGCTTCAAATAACTTTTCCCATTCATTCCCTTTGCAGAGCTGGTACCACGTGGGGTTTCCAGAGTTATGAGTGGCCTGGTGCTGCTGTCCCCAGGTCTGGTGACACAGATGAAAGGGACAGTGATGCCTTGTAAGACACTGATCAATTCCCTCTTAATCACACCGGCCCAGGCACCCAAATACCCACAGTGGCATTTGTCCAGGGACAGGGTCAGCCTCATTCATGTGAATTTACACCCAATGTTCCCTCAAATGTTTTGGGGCATTGAGCAGATTTTAGGTCTTGTCGAGCGGACACTTGTGAGAAATGTATGTGAACAGTGAGGCTGTACCCATACAGTTTTAAACAGTAGCCAATAGGCTGTTGTTGCTATTTGAGCATAATGTAGGCCTACCAACAAAACCAATGGAGCAAATCCCATAACATTTTCACATGAAAATAGCTTTTGATTTCTATGATATAGGCCACAGTTGCCTATATATGGTGTTCAATGCAGGCCTACATTGCATGAGACTTTTATGAAGGGCTTGACATTAATTAATGATTTTTTACTCAGTCAACACGTGTTGTATGAAACAAGAAACCACTTTACAAAATAAAATACATTATTATTACCATACAGAGAATTAGACAATGTAGGCTACCCCTCTGCCTATTGGCTTATTTGCATATTCAAGCCTGTCTCAAAATAAAACACTGCCCCTTTAATTAAGACCTAAGCTTTTTACCTGACTGGCTTTTCAAAGACTGTTTGAAATGTAGCCGACACGTTTTGTGCTCTTGTAGGAAGCAGTAACTCCGCATTGCTGAACTATACTTATCTATACCTGGGCTAATAACTCGTTAACTAGCAAAGAATATCAACAAATGTGGACACCTGCGGCTCTGCACTCTGATCTGAAAAGAGGATTCACTCGCGGGTGATTGAAAGGCCGCTCATGGGCTACCCCCCAATAGAATTCTACTCCGTTGCGCTCTGGTCTGGCTCTGCCTAAAACAAAATCACAGACTCAATCTTGCTAAGTTAGATTTGTTTTGGTTTGTTGCATTGCAAAGTGGCTGATATTATGTTGATTCGATCACAGAAAAAACGATGATCTAATAGTGCAAACCAGTGGCGACCCGTCATTCAGGGCTCTGCGCCACCTGTTTAGCTTTTTTTTCTTCTGTTTTGCATGTTATTTTGGCATTAATATGTGTCACATATCAGTTTGCAAACAATGTAAAAAAAACTAAACATAATTGAGTTAATAAAGCCGCATACAAATGTGTATTCTTTTTTGCTTTCTTGAGTAAGGCAGCTCCAAAATGCAGGTGTTTTAGCCTGGAGGTGCAGCAGCCAGCAGAAAATATGGAGTGTAGGGGTTGGTAATGTTCTCTGGTTGCGCTGTGATTGGCTCAGTGTTCTGTCACTCACGGGGACACTACTTTGCCGCAAAATCTAAGGGTAGAGCTCGAAAATTCAAGCCCCTTGGGTGCTGCTATAGAGTTACACTAGAAGTGCCCATCCAAGAAGGCTCAAGGTCATTGGCCACAGATAAAATGATGTCAAATCACGTTATATCTACAGTAGCTTTGATTGGACTGATCATGTCAACATTTATTTCAAACTCTTAGTTAGCAAGCTAGCAGTCATCAACATGAATCAAGACGACAATCTACTGGCAAATCCTTTTCAATCCTTGTCATATGAAGAGAAATAATGAAGAGAAATTATAAATAAAACGTATAAGTGCTCATCGGACAGAAACAAAAAGTTGGAAGTCGCAAATTCAACAATGAGTGATTTGGAAGGAATCAGTGGCTAACTGCAAGCAATCACTAGGCTGCTATTCAGTGGAGTGGGTGTGTGGTCCCAAGTCTGGGTTTAAGGGTCTCTTTTCCAAGGTTAAAAGGATAAACATTCAACATTGGCCATGCTGTCAATCCAGCATGACTTCTGCCTTGCTCAAAACAACTGGAAACTCGGAACTGGGAAATCTCAGAATTCAGTGAGTTCAAGACAACTGGGAACTCTGAAAAAAACTAGCTCCGACTGGGAAAATACATTTTGAACGGTCATCCAAATTGGAATTGCAAGTCGAAAAAACTCGGGCCTCTTTCTAGAGCTCCGATCTGAAGATCACTGATGTCATCATGATTCAACCTTGTTTTTTTCCGAGTACCCAGTTGTCTTGAAAGCACCATAAGTCCAGAGAATGCCAAACTTTGATGACAAAGTTTGATGACAGAATTTGCCCATGAAGGACCGTCGCGCCACATTCCTGTTCAAGTGAGCACAGCACAACAAGGTGAGTCCAAAAATGTATTGTATGCTGCTGCATAAATGATGTAATATGCCAGGGAGATATGTATACTGTAACTAAGAAAGTAATACTAAGTGTATGTTGTGTAGTAAGCTGTTAGTAGCCCATGTGCCTCACCCTAATAATTTGGTCCCTTTTCCCCTCATCATTTCACCTACTGTTCTGACTTGGTGGTGCACATGTAGCCTATAGCCTGTTTTAGAGAAATGTAATCATCGAATATTGTAAGAGCTTTCATTGTCTGCTAATATGCCCCCTTTATTTATCCTACGGTTCTGACTTGGTGTACAGGGAGATTACTGTAAGAACGGCCCATGTTCTGAATTCTGTCACTGTACATTTAAAAATTGCTGAACAAATAGTTATATTGACTACGTCCGTCCTAGCTCACTCATTAATATCTTTATCGAAATATCTTATCCGCTCATAGTCCCCTTATGCCATAGTTTGTACATCTCAATTGTCAGTAGAAACCACATTTGTTTAAGCAAGTCAGCCATATCAGCTATGTTTTATTTAAAGGCAGTAAATGAGGCTGAATGAACTGTTTAGCTGCCAGACAAGGCTCCGCTAATAGCTAAGTGTAGCAGTGGTAAGGTGTTGGGACTGCTGTTGGGACTCTGCTGTTGGGACAGCTTTATGTAGGCCCGAACAGTTTGTGGGCACCGTTTGTCACCGTTATAGTGCAATTAATATATTGTTTAGTGTTGTGTTGTGTAGTGGCTTTGCTGACACGCATTCCTCACATTTTGTTTTCGTTTGCTCTACCAAGATTTACATGCTAAAATCGCCACTGGTGCAAACTAATGGGCAGAACTCAGTGAAGTTCAAATCTTGCGTCTTTGCGAGGCATGGCATTTCTTCTGCGCGGCAGTCCTGGAGGAAGTGCGCAGCCATGCACGCAAGCAGCTTAGAGGGGACATTGCCACTGACCCCCTGTAACCCTGGTTTTGTCCATACTGGGATATTCAAATCCATATACTCATCAGTCACTAAAACAGTTAATTGGTAATGAGCATCAAATGCACTGGTTTAGGGTCAGTTGTCACCATTATCAAGCAATCCAGCAGTCTGTTAGGTAGGGGCTCGGAAATTGAAAAGGAGCTGTAATTGCTGAAAATTCTTTAACCATGGACCCATTTTAACCAAGCCAAATTGGCAAATGTACACTACATGACCAAAAGTATGTGGACACCTGTTCGTCAAACATCTCATTCCAAAATCATGGGCATTAATATGGAGTTGGTCCCCCCTTTGCTGCTATAACAGCCTCCACTCTTCTGGGAAGGCTTTCCACTAGATGTTGGAACATTGCTGCGGGGACTTGCTTCCATTCAGCCACAAGAGCATTAGTGAGGTTGGGCACTGATGTTGGGCGATTAGGCCTGGCTCGCAGTCGGTGTTCCAATTCATCCCAAAGGTATTCAATGGGGTTGAGGTCAGGGCTCTGTGCAGGCCAGTCAAGTTCTTCCACACTGATCTTGACAAACCATTTCTGAATGGACCTCACTTTGTGCACAGGGGCATTGTCATGCAGAAACAGGAAAGAGCCTTCCCCAAACTGTTGCCACAAAGTTGGAAACACAATTGTCTAGAATGTCATTGTATGCTGGAGCATTAAGATTTTCCTTCACTGGAACTAAGGGGCCTAGCCCGAACCATGAAAAACAGCCCCAGATCATTATTCCTACTCAACCAAACTTTACAGTTGGCACTATGCATTGGGGCAGGTAGCGTTCTTCTGGCATCCGCCAAACCCTGATTCGTCCATCGGACTGCCAGATGGTGAAGCATGATTCATCACTCCAGAGAACGTGTTTCCATTGCTCCAGAGTCCAATGGCGGCTTGCTTTACACCACTCCAGCCGACGCTTGGCATTGCGCATTTTGATCTTAGGCTTGTGTGCGGCTGCTCAGCCATGGACACCCATTTCATGAAGCTCCTGACGAACAGTTATTGTGCTGACATTGCTTCCAGAAGCAGTTTGGAACTTGGTAGTGAGTGATGCAACCGAGGACAGATGATTTTTATGCGCTACGTGCTTCAGCCCTCTGTGGTCCCGTTCTGTGAACTTGTATGGCCTACCACTTTGCGGCTGAACCGTTGTTGCTCCTAGATGTTTCCACTTCACAATAACAGCACTTACAGTTGACCAGGGCAGCTCTAGCAGGGCAGAAATGTGACAAACTGACTTGTTGGGAAAGGTAGCATCCTATGACGGTGCCACGTTGAAAGTCACTGAGCTCTTCAGTAAAGCCATTCTACTGCCAATGTTTGTCTATGGAGATTGCATGGCGGTGTGCTCGATTTTATACACCTGTCAGCAACGGGTGTGGCTGAAATAGCCGAATCCACTAATTTGAAGGAGTGTCCACATACTTTTGTATATATAGTGTATGTCTGACTTGACATCATGGCAAGAATGAGATAGAAAGGACTGTGAGTAGAGGTGGTGAAGCACAGCAGTATAGAGATGCCTTCAGACTCGAGTGCCACTCATATCACTGTTCATTTGCACATTGAGCAGCTAGCGCCTCGTACCATGGGGTCATAGTAGGGGCACATCCTTACGCAATTACTCCTTCACACAACAAGCCCCCCATTAGCAAACAGTCTTGAATATCTATTCTATCAGAAAGAACACATGGCTTTATCATACGGACATCACATCAGAGAGGATAGGGGAAGACGAGAGAGAGAGATATCCTTCACGTCCTGTTTGTCAAGATACCCCCTCGCCGTACGTTAACTCTGCCACAAGTGTTCGAGCATCAGTGACCAGTGTTTCGATAACCCTCATGAGCTGTGGCCGCCTTCCCTTCCTTCTTGATTAACGACCATCCCACTGGGCACACACTGGTTGAATCAACGTTGTTTCCACGTAATTTCAATGAAATTACGTTGAACCTGTCACGATCGTCTGAAGGAGGAGACCAATGCGCAGCGTTGCGAGTGAACATGATGACTTTATTAACTTAAGGCAACCACGAAGAAAACAACAAATGACGATCCGTGAAGTTCTATACTGAATACTACTAACAGCAACAAAGAAACAATAACCCACAACACAAAGGAGAAAACACACAGAATATATATGGCTCCCAATCAGAGATAACGAGCCGACAGCTGACACTCGTTACCTCCGATTGGGAGTCATCGACCAATCACCACATGACACAAACAAAATGAAACTCACCCATCCCCAACACCACCAAATGAAATACACCCAAACACACGAAAATGAACAACCCTGGCTCAATATAAACGTCCATAGAGCCAGAGTGTCACAGTACCCCCCCCTAAAGGTGCGAACTCCGGGCGCACCAACATCAGGACTAGGGGAGGGTCTGGGTGGGCGTCTGTCCATGGTGGCGGCTCTGGCCCCGGTCGTGATCCCCACCCCACCACAGTCACCACCTGCTTCGGTAGCCTCCTCCCAATGACCACCCTCCACCTAACCCCACCTGGACTAAGGGGCAACCCCGGACTAAGGGGCAGCATCGGACTACGGGGCAGTACCGGACTAAGGGGCAGTACAGGACTAAGGGGAAGTACCGGGCTAAGGGGCAGCACCGGGCTAAGGGGCAGCACCGGACTCAGGGGCAGCACCGGACTCAGGGGCAGCACCGGACTCAGGGGCAGCACCGGACTCAGGGGCAGCACCGGACTAAGGGGCAGCACCGGGCTAAGGGGCAGTACCTGACTAGATGGCGGATCCTGGCTGGCTGGCTCTGGCGGATCCTGGCGGGACGGCTCTGGCGGATCCTGGCGGGACGGCTCTGGCGGATCCTGGCGGGACGGCTCTGGCGGATCCAGGCTGGACGGCTCTGGCGGATCCTGGCTGGACGGCTCTGGCGGATCCTGGCTGGACGGCTCTGGCGGATCCTGGCTGGACGGCTCTGGCGGATCCTGGCTGGACGGCTCTGGCGGATCCTGGCTGGACGGCTCTGGCGGATCCTGGCTAGACGGTTCTGGCGGATCCTGGCTGGACAGCTCTGGCGGATCCTGGCTGGACGGCTCTGGCGGATCCTGGCAGGACGGCTCTGGCGGATCCTGGCTGGCTGACGGATCTGGCGGATCCTGGCGGGCTGACGGATCTGGCTGCTCATGGCTGGCTGACGGATCTGGCTGCTCATGGCTGGCTGACGGATCTGGCTGCTCATGGCTGGCTGACGGGTCTGGCTGCTCATGGCTGGCTGACGGGTCTGGCTGCTCATGGCTGGCTGACGGGTCTGGCTGCTCATGGCTGGCTGACGGATCTGGTTGCTCATGGCTGGCTGACGGATCTGGCTGCTCATGGCTGGCTGACGGATCTGGCTGCTCATGGCTGGCTGACGGATCTGGCTGCTCATAGCTGGCTGACGGATCTGGCTGCTCATGGCTGGCTGACGGGTCTGGCTGCTCATGGCTGGCTGACGGATCTGGCTGCTCATGGCTGGCTGACGGATCTGGCTGCTCATGGCTGGCTGACGGATCTGGCTGCTCATGGCTGGCGGAAGGCTCTGGCTGATCCTGTCTGGCGGAAGGCTCTGGCTGATCCGGTCTGACGGAAGGCTCTGGCTGCTCCTGTCTGGCGGAAGGCTCTGGCTGATCCTGTCTGGCGGAAGGCTCTGGCTGATCCTGTCTGGCGGAAGGCTCTGGCTGATCCTGTCTGGCGGAGAGCTCTAGCGGCTCCGGTCTGGCGGACGGCTCTGAAGGCTCATGGCAGACGGGCGGCTTTGCAGGCTCAGTATAGACGGGCAGTTCAGACGGCGTTGGGCAGACGGACAGTTCAGACGGCGTTGGGCAGACGGGCAGTTCAGACGGCGTTGGGCAGACGGGCAGTTCAGACGGCGTTGGGCAGCCGGGCAGTTCAGGCGCCGTTGGGCAGACGGGCAGTTCAGACGGCGTTGGGCAGACGGGCAGTTCAGACGGCGTTGGGCAGACGGGCAGTTCAGGCGCCGTTGGGCAGACGGCCAGTTCAGGCCGGCTGGCGACGCACATCGTGGACCTGGTGCGTGGAGTAGGAACAGGCCGGACCGTACCGGGAACACCCACCACTGGCCTTAACTGGGGATCAAGAACGGACCGGACCAGACTGGGAACACACTTCAGTCTCTCATGCCGTGCCACAACAACTTCCCTCCCTCTACTCGCCAATGGCTCCCGTAATCCGATAGCCTTCTCTCCTTTTCTCCCTGTGGCAGCCTCCTGCTGCCCAGGCGCCCAAGCCATGTGCCCCCCCCAAAAAATTTTTTGGGGAGTAACCACGGGCTTCCAGCCTCGACTCCGCGCTTCCTCTTCATACCACCTCCTCTCGGCTGCAGCTGCCTCCAGCTCCTCACGAGGGCGGTGATATTCCTCCTCAGACCACCTCCTCTCGGCTGCAGCTGCCTCCAGCTCTTCACGAGGGCGATGATGTTCCTCCGGTTGTGCCCAAGGACCCTTTCCAGCCCGAATCTCCTCCCATGTCCAAAAGTCCTTAGGAGGCATCCATAACTCCTGTGTCCAGACCCCTTGCTCCTGGACGCGCTGCTTGGTCCTTTTTTGGTGGGTTATTCTGTCACGATCGTCTGAAGGAGGAGACCAATGCGCAGCGTTGCGAGTGAACATGATGACTTTATTAACTTAAGGCAACCACGAAGAAAACAACAAATGACGATCCGTGAAGTTCTATACTGAATACTACTAACAGCAACAAAGAAACAATAACCCACAACACAAAGGAGAAAACACACAGAATATATATGGCTCCCAATCAGAGATAACGAGCCGACAGCTGACACTCGTTACCTCCGATTGGGAGTCATCGACCAATCACCACATGACACAAACAAAATGAAACTCACCCATCCCCAACACCACCAAATGAAATACACCCAAACACACGAAAATGAACAACCCTGGCTCAATATAAACGTCCATAGAGCCAGAGTGTCACAGAACCAATGTGGAATAGACGTTGAATTGACGTCTGTGCCCAGTGGGATGCCGTCACTTACTTAAGATGAACATGAACAGGGATGTTGCAATGCTACACGGCCCAAAGGGAAACAGCAGAACTGTGTGGAGGGGAAAAGGACAGCTGATCAGTCATATACACAACAATCACAATGTGTTGCTATGCTGTACAGCTGTATTAACTATTCTCCTGACTGAACCAGATCAAACACAGAACAGGGAGCCAGGGCATTTGGTTCCAGTCCAGGTTTTGCAGCCAGCTTTGCGTAAGGGCTCACTTTATGAAAATACCAAGCCTTAGGGACTAAGAGTGATTGACTCTTTTCCTATCAGTTGTAGAATAACAGTTTGCGAGGGCGGTCAGCTCCAGTAGCCAAACTAAATGTCAATGATAACTCAAGAGAAGAGGCTGTAGTGTACACTTCAGCTCGGCAGTTCACATAATGGTACATTAACACTACAAAGCCTGTTGAGGCAATCAGTAGGTCTACAGTACAGTTAACCTGATGGAATTATATCTCAAGTCCTCATTCCTCGAGTGAAGAGAGTTCCTTTATTTGACCTGGTAACCTGGCATAATGGACGCGTCAAAGCAACCAACCGGAACCGACAGGTTTAATAATCAGATCCTGCTACGTGTCTCCCATGCTATCCAACAACAACAGCACCCATAAGTCAGCATCAAGAGAACACTGAGAAAACGTCATGTAGCCAGTGTCAGCACACTCTTAGAAAAAAAAAGGTGCTATCTAGAACCTTAAAGGGATCTTCGGCTGTCCCATAGGAGAACCATTTGAAGAACCCTTTTTTCAACCATTTGAAGAACCCCACTACATGGAACGCGAAAGGGTTCTACCTGGAACCAAAAAGGGTTCTCCTATGGGGAGAGCCGAAGAACCCTTTTGGAACCCTTTTTTCTAAAGGTGTACCAACAACACTGAGTAGCAGTAGAGAGCTGAGAGCTCCCCTACTGCCTGGCCCCACTAGCTAATCTCACCCTGACAGTTTTCCTAAGACGTTTCCTCTTTTATTCAGAAAGATAGTTCCTCATTTCCAATTCATCTCCACGCTTTGCTGCTCCATGAATCATTCATAGGTAAGAGCCTGCTGGCCTGGGTGGAGCATCCTCACAGGGAGGCCTGGAAGAATCAATACAGGTGGTTAGAGGGGGAGAGGAAAGCCTCTCTCTTCCAGGACCCCTCTGTTGTTAGCCTGAATGATTTATGCTATCACTATTATACTACATTGGCTAGCAGGACTAAAGCCCCAGTCTCGTCCATTTAACACAACAGTAGGAGAATGAGCAATTGAGCCAATTGCTTGACCTCCGTGTCAAGTGCATCAAGTGTAAAATGTTAGAAGACAACCGTCGGGGGCTATGGTAAGGGGATTAGGAGATTAGGAGTTCTGAAATGACTATAGTTCATCTGAGGTCAAGCTGTAAGATGAGACATCCTGGAGGGCTAGAGGGTAAGAACGTCTCCAAATTTTTATTTTTTATTTTTTTATTTAACCTTTATTTAACCAGGTAAGCCAGTTGAGAACAAGTTCTCATTTACAACTGCGACCTGGCCAAGATAAAGCAAAGCAGTGCGATAAAAACAACAACAACACAGAGTTACATATGGAATAAACAAAATGTACAGTCAATAACACAATAGAAAATCTATATACAGTGTGTGCAAATGTAGTACGATATGGAGGTAAGGCAATAAATAGGCCACAGTGCAAAATAATTACAATTTAGTATTAACACTGGAGTGATAGATGTGCAGAAGATGATGTGCAAATAGAGATACTGGGGTGCAAATGAGCAAAATAAATAACAATGTAAATAACAATATGGGGATGAGGTAGTTGGGTGGGCTACTTACAGATGGGCTGTGTACAGGTGCAGTGATCGGTAAGGTGCTCTGACAACTGATGCTTAAAGTTAGTGAGGGAGATAAGTGTCTCCAGTTTCAGAGATTTTTGCAGTTCGTTCCAGTCATTTGCAGCAGAGAACTGGAAGGAATGGCGGCCAAAGGAGGTGTTGGCTTCGGGGATGACCAGTGAGATATACCTGCTGGAGCGCAGACTACGGGTGGGTGTTGCTATGGTGACCAATGAGCTAAGATAAGGCGGGGATTTGCCTAGAAGTGATTTATAGATGACCTGGAGCCAGTGGGTTTCGTGACGAATATGTAGTGAGGGCCAGCCAACGAGAGCGTACAGGTCACAATGGTGGGTAGTATATGGGGCTTTGGTGACAAAACGGATGGCACTGTGATAGACAACATCCAATTTGCTGAGTAGAGTGTTGGAGGCTATTTTGTAAATGACATCGCCGAAGTCAAGGATCGGTAGGATAGTCAGTTTTACGAGGGCATGTTTGGCAGCATGAGTGAAGGAGGCTTTGTTGCAAAATAGGAAGCCGATTCTAGATTTAACTTTGGATTGGAGATGCTTAATGTGAGTCTGGAAGGAGAGTTTACGGTCTAACCAGACACCTAGGTATTTGTAGTTGTCCACATATTCTAAGTCAGACCCGCCGAGAGTAGTGATTCTAGTCGGGCGGGCGAGTGCAAGCAGCGTTCGATTGAAGAGCATGCATTTAGTTTTACTAGCGTTTAAGAGCAGTTGGAGGCCACGGAAGGAGTGTTGTATGGCATTGAAGCTCGTTTGGAGGTTTGTTAACACAGTGTCCAATGAAGGGCCAGATGTATACAAAATGGTGTCGTCTGCGTAGAGGTGGATCTGAGAGTCACCAGCAGCAAGAGCGACATCATTGATATACACAGAGAATAGAGTCGACCCGAGATTTGAACCCTGTGGCACCTCCATTGAGACTGCCAGAGGTCCAGACAACAGGCCCTCCGATTTGACACATTGAACTCTATCTGAGAAGTAGTTGGTGAACCAGGCGAGGCAGTCATTTGAGAAACCAAGGCTATTTAGTCTGCCAATAAGAATGCGGTGATTGACAAAGTCAAAAGCCTTGGCCAGGTCGATGAAGACGGCTGCACAGTACTGTCTTTTATCGATCGCAGTTATTATATAGTTTAGGACCTTGAGCGTGGCTGAGGTGCACCCATGACCAGCTCGGAAACCAGATTGCATAGCGGAGAAGGTACGGTGGGATTCAAAAAGGTAATTGTCACCGTAGAAGGAATTGTCACCGTAGAAGGAACGATTAAAATGTCTGTGATGTCATCATTTCTGAATTTGAAAATCCCATCACAGCAGTGTGGTGTGCTCTTTTAAACTGATTTAGGGGGGATGGGGGGAAAGTTCTTGCGGAGAATAAACACTGCTGCATGTCCGACACAATGAGAGATCTTTCTTTCACATCCCCAAACGGGATTTGTCTGAAAGTTAAGTTCCCTCTGTGTTTTGGCATTCAGCGCACACGGCCCTGCGTAGAATAACTGTCAATGTGTATTGACAGCAATGATTGGAGGCTTAAAGCTTAATCTGGTCTTTCAAGGAAACCTGGAGGAGAGCCAGTAAAGAGGAGCATTGAATGTGTAACAGACTGAAGGAATATCAATAGGGACACCAGCCCAACTTACTGATATCTTGGCTCCCTACTTCCACTACCAAACATACACAAATCCCTTTCTTTGTGACTAGGAAGAACAGAGTCTGAATAATGTCTGCTATTCCAGGGATGTGTGTACCATTTTAGAGGTCATTCTACATATTCACATTGGGTCTGATTCAGACTTGAGATAAGTAGACTTAACATGGATTGTTGTCAAAAGTGGTTGATTTAAGTCCATGTTTTATTGACTTAAATCCATGTTAAGTCTATTTACATATATCTCAAGTCTGAATCGAGACCAACATGAATAGACTACACTTGGAGAACAAGAGGGTGAGGCACTGACTGTAACTCTGCCATAACCCCCTGTCTCTCACACTAAATATTGATTATGATACTCATCACCCACCCTGTGTGCATGCCTCCACATTACAGAGGTGGACAGGTGGAGACAGGAAGCGTCCGTCAAACACGGATGGAGATGGAGTCACACAGCTGGGGTATTGATCCAGGACCTGCTGGCCACATGAGCTCTGTGATGACTCTGAGATAGGGGGCTGCATTAGTGTCTGGGACTGCTGTGATGGCTTTTTCAGAAGAGGACGAGACATAATGATAGGTGGGTTCTCCCTCTATAAAGCTGTCACAATGAAGCTATTCACCCCCCAACCCCTGTCATTCTCCTCAGAGGACTCAAGGAACAACACACAGACACACACACACAGACACACACACACAGACACACACACACCAGTTCATCATAGAGACATGTCTGTACATATAGCTAGGTCCCTTTAGGTAGTTTAGTGTTTGGTTTCTATACGATATTGCAGAGATGAATATTAAAATAGTCAAAGATATATGGACTCATTTGTCCTCTTCATCATTGCAGGTGTTTGCTCACTTAACACCTCCACTTGATGTACTCATCCATTATATCTCTCCGGTATCACATATTATTGTGAAATAGACACAAATTGCTTATTGGAAATTCTGTGTATACAGTGCATTTCAATCACAGATAAAGACAATAGGTTACTTCATCAACTATGTCTCCCTGAGCAACATGTTCACAGAATCCATTTATGATCCGTAAAAGGGTGTAGCTTGTGGTACAAAATTTGAATCCTGAGAGGATCAAACGAAGACGGCACGTCGGGTCAGGAGTGAGTAAGTGAGGTTTACTCCGTTCAGGCCAAGGGGCAGCCGAAAAGGAGAGGAATGGGAAAACACATCAAACTGGAATTAACAATGAACTCTCACTGGAGGGCTTCATTTGCTAAGATCAATAGTAATTTTACAGAATTTCAGAGGACCTCAACAATGTTACAAATGTTTTAAACTCCAGTGCTGGGTAAGTATGAAAAATAGAGAGGAAACCAATTTTCACTTGTCTATTAAAACCTAGAGGCATTACAGCTTAACACACACTTCTGCTGTCATGGTAAAACAACCTGTATCTGATTGAAAATCCTATAATTGAATAGAGAATGGCAGAGAGGATGAAGGCTGACTCAAGAGGCACGCACGCACACATACACACAAACACACACACTTGTATCATTGAGACATCTATACTCCTACTCATGCATCCACTCTCCTACAGACTGGCACAATGGAAATTACATACATTTCTACCTCCTTGAGTACCTGATTGACCTTCAAGAGAGACTTCAACACAAGATGGCATCCACAAAAGCCAGAATTTCACACTAGTTAGTCAGGCTTACACCTACAAGACAGATCTGAAAGTATTACCTTTCACCGGTTTCCAAATAGCAGATTTTTTATCATTTCATAATCTCTCTGAAATTAAAAGGTATTTCCTTAAACAGTGCTACCCAAATGTTTCAAATAACCATTGAACTTCCGAGAGATGAGAATGTCAGATATGATAACTACATAACCTTTCACTCACACACTTCTCTTCATATTATGATTCTGCATCTGTGGACAACTGCTATGGAGATGAGTTAACTTCACATCCTGTAGGTCTACTATTCTCACACCTTTGGGACTCAATCTTTGTATATTAAATGTCTAACCAAACTCGTCTGGCAAGTGTGCATTGATGCGATTCCAACACACACATCTCCCTAGGCAGATGGTTGCCTCCCACAATGTATCCAATGCTGTTGCCTAGGGTCCGGTTTACAAGACTATACACACACCTCTCTCATCTCTCTCTCTCTGATACCACCCCTGTGACCAGTGTGAGTCGATGTAATTAAGATATGCGGGTTGCAGTGGGGAGGCTGGGTATGAAGAATGATCCTGCACCCTTACAGAATCTATAACAGAACAAATGCATCTGGGCTTGTTACAACCTTGTATGAGTGATAGAGGAGCCATACAGTAGCTCAATACCACATGTGTTACAGAGACATGATTACAGCTTGGGTTGAGCGGTCCGTCATACAATGAGGGTATTTCTGCTGAGCACGATACAAGGGGTTGTCAATGTTCCCATTGATAGCTTGGATCCTGTGGCTTTTAGAACAATAGGTACACTAACAAGACTGTCAGTCAGCTGAAATTAATTTAACATGGTGTTATCAAGAGAACTAAAGGTGTCTAAAACAGACGTGGGGCGGGAGGAAACAGATGTGAAGGTCAGTATGATAGGTCTGAGTGATTCAGAGGACCCTTCCAGGAAGATCCCATATGCTGGTGAAGGAGTACTCATTCTCCTCCCACAGTCCATCTGCAAGAAGAGTACTGTCTATATCCAGCTATCAAAATTAATAGAACTATTCATCAGAATTAAATCTTATTAGTCATCCTAGAAAAAAGGTAACATCTTTGCAATGACCAATCCTAGTCAGGTATGGAGAAATAACTTCACTGACGGATTCACTTTTTGCTGGGAATGAAACGTGTAGCTTTTCTGCATCACTGTAGAATTTCAGATTAACAGGCACACAGACACATGTGCGCACACACACTGTGTGTCACAGAGGAACTGTTGGAGGAACAGGAGCAAACCTAACGGGGCAACTCACAGGGATGGAATGGAACGGGAGCGTGGGAGAGAGGACGGTGTGCACAACGTAGCAGAGAACACCAGTCAGAAACTTCAGAAATAATGGGCCAACATCCTCACATCAGATTAGACAAGCAACCACACACCAACGCTGAATCAGAAGTGAAGGAGAAATCCTTGTTCCAGACACTTCTAAAACTGGAACAACTGTAAAATTAACATGATTTCTTTGACGTTGAGAAATGGAAAGCAACATTAAGAAAATCTCTAGAGAAATGGCAGCTATAGTACCTCTCCATTGAACAGCAGTATACAAACTAGTACTGTGGTTTTACTTCCTTTCCCTGAGACTGAAATGTATATATAGGGCCACATGTCATTCAACAACTAAAGTGAAACACACACACACACACCTCACCTCCTTCCATACAGGCTCCCTAAAAATTGACTGGGCAGGGAGAAGGCGTTTCCTAGCAACTGGTGCTCAGCCGTATCAGTCAGCTGTTTGACAGAGAAGAAGAGAACACTGGCATAGCACTGTGGTGGGTCTGATAAATGGACATGTGTAATGGGATGTGTACAAGAAAACAGAGGTAAACAAGGATGCTGTGAAACTAGCTCTGTGCACTACAGAGACAAAGGTTATGCAGAATAAAGATCGCAGATAGCACTATGATTGAAAGGCATATTCATAAATATCAATAAGTACTTGATGTACATTGGGTTTTAAGATTATGATTTTAAGTTCAGTCTTTTGCATCACATTGTACTACATCACAATAAACACAAAGCACCACTGCAAAGCGCACTCTAAATCTCCAAGACACAAATTCCTGGGCTTGACACATTTACACTGACATTGAGCACATTGAGATGGGCTAAACACACCCCTTTAAGTAATAAAGTGCCACGATCAATCACGCATCAGGGCCCTATCACAACCCTGCTCTCTTCCACATCCATCACCCAGACTAACTGTACTGTACAAGGCAAGCCTATATCTGGGAAAGCCTTCTAGCCACCCCGAGGGGGACACAACTGGGTCGACCTACTCTACCTGTGGCCCTCCACAAAGGGTTCCTCTCTCTCTCTCTCTCTCTCTCTCTCTCTCTCTCTCTCTCTCTCTCTCTCTCTCTCTCTCTCTCTCTCTCTCTCTCTCTCTCCTCTCTCTCTCTCTCTCTCTCTCTCTCTCTCTCTCTCTCTCTCTCTCTCTCTCTCTCTCTCTCTCTCTCTCTCTCTCTCTCTCTCTCTCTCTCTCTCTCTCTCTCTCTCACACACACACACACACACACACACACACACAGGAAGAGGCAGAGCACGCATCCTTGCTGAACCCCAGTGTGTCAAGGACATGGTGAAATGGGTCAAGGCTTCCGGACTCTGTCTGCTTAACTCTCCGCAACTCAGCTTCTATCTGTCCCTCTCAGGACCGTCACCATGTCCATCCAATATGAGGGATGATGCTATACAACTACAGCTCGTGGGTATCAATGTTGCTCAAGTGGCATCTGCATAGACAAAAGACAAACGGGTATAATGAGATGAGAAGGCGCTTAAAATGCCAATTTACAGGATGGATTCTCTAGAGGCGCTTGGATTCTTAGAGAAAGGTACTGGAGAGAGAGGATAGGATTGGGGCCCGCCCCGGCGGCTCATTGTGGATTCTGGGCAGAGTGTAGTGTAACTTTGGCTGGAGTTTTTTGGGTGTGTTCCAGGTCTGAAATGACAGGCCCTGTCCTCCACAGGTCCATTAAGGGCAGGAAACATAGACTCTTGGTTTGGACTGTGATTTACCTGTGACGATCCCGGGCCTCAGCAGGAGAGAGGCAGACACCTTCAGCCACGGTCGGAGATTCACTTCTCCAGCTCTGGAAGTCAGCCCAGTCAGCTGAGGGCTCTGAAGGGGGTGAAGGGAGGCGAGGGAGGGGGGAGACTAGCAGCGATTGCCATCCATCACGAGCATCCTGCTGGGTCAGCCGCTGTAGATATGAAGAGAATAAGAGCACTCGTGTATCCGCCTGTTCAACTACACTAAAATAAAGAGGGCAGATTAAACATTCTATCCACTGTGTTTCCAGTTGTGTGGAAGATTTGACTCTCAGAAGCTCCTCAAAAGGATTCGTCCTCCACAGCAGACCTGCCCCAAAATAGCAGGGAGACTGGGCCACAAATGACCTGTCAAGAGGGCCACAAATGACCCAAAAGACGGTCTTGATGGGAAGTACAGGGTAAAGAGTGAAGACGCCCAAGTTACAACTGACAATCCCCTTTGTGGCAAACATTATAAGGACGTGCTTTACAGAGAGAAGTCTCAAGTAGGTGTCCTTCATTTTTGAGGAGAAAGGCCTTCTCTGTCAGATTTGACTAAATGACTTTAGGTGCAAAGAAATTGCCTCTTTATAATCTTAGGCTTTCCAGTCTGGATGTCAAAACTATGAAATAACAAATATGGAATCATGTAGTAACCAAAAAAGTGTTAAACAAATCAATATATATTTCATATTTGAGATTCTTCAAATAGCCACCCTTTGCCTTGATGACAGCTTTGCACACTCTTGGCATTCTCTCAACAAGCTTCACCTGGAATGCTTTTCCAACAGTCTTGAAGGAGTTCCCACATATGCTGAGCACTTGTTGGCTGCTTTTCCTTCACTCTGCTGTCCGAGTCATCCCAAACCATCTCAATTGGGTTGAGGTCGGGGGATTGTGGAGGCCAGGTCATCTGATGCAGCACTCCATCACTCTCCTTCTTGGTAAAATAGCCCTTACACAGCCTGGAGGTGTGTTGGGTCATTGTCCTGTTGAAAAACAAATGATAGTCCCACTAAGCCCAAACCAGATGGGATGGCGTATCGCTGCAGAATACTGTGGTAGCCATGCTGGTTAAGTGTGCCTTGAATTCTAAATAAATCACAAACAGCGTCACCAGCAAAGCACCCCCACACCATAACACCTCCTCCTCCATGCTTTACGGTGGGAACTACACATGCAGAGATCATCCGTTCACCCACACCGCGTCTCACAAAGACACAGAGGTTGGAACCAAAAATCTCAAATTTGGACTCCAGACCAAAGGACAAATTTCCACCGGTCTAATGTCCATTGCTCATGTTTCTTGGCCCAAGCAGGTCTCTTCCTCTTATTGGTGTCCTTTAGTAGTGGTTTCTTTGCAGCAATTTGACCATGAAGGCCTGATTCACACAGTCCCATCTGAACAGTTGATGTTGAGATGTGTCTGTGACTTGAACTCTGTGAAGCATTTATTTGGGCTGCAATTTCTGAGGCTGGTAACTCTAATGAAATGATCCTCTGCAGCAGAGGTAACTCTGGGTCTTCCATTCCTGTGGCGGTCCTCATGAGAGCCAGTTTCATCATAGCGCTTGATGGTTTTTGCGACTGCACTTCAAGAAACTTTCAAAGTTCTTGAAATGTTCAGTATTGACTGACCTTCATGTCTTAAAGTAATGATGGACTGTCATTTCTCTTTGCTTATTTGAGCTGTTCTTGCCAAATTATGGACTTGGTCTTTTACCAAATAGGGCTGTCTTCTGTATTCCACCCCTACCTTGTTACAACACAACTGATTGGCTCAAACGCATTAAGGAAATAATTTCCACAAATTCACTTTTAAGACGGCACACCTGTTAATTGAAATGCATTCCAGGTGACTACCTCATGAAGCTGGTTGAGAGAATGCCAAGAGTGTGCAAAGCTGTCATCAAGGCAAAGGGTGGCTATTTGAAGAATCTCAAATATAAAATATATTTTGATTTGTTTAACACTTTTTTGGTTACTATATGATTCCATATGTGTTATTTCATAGTTTTGATGTCTTCACTATTATTCTACAATGTAAAAAATGGTAAAAATAAAGAAAAACCCTTGAATGAGTAGGTGTGTCCAAACATTTGACTGGTAGTGTATGTAGCTAGATGTAGAAGGCTGTGGTGTGTGATTCAGAAGGAGTCAGGCGCAGGAGGGTAAATCACAGAATAAATGGTTTATTCTTTAACACAGTGGTGCGCAGCAATGCGTAAAACACTCCAGTGTGGAAATACGACGCACTGGAAAACAACAAGGCACACGGGTGAATATCCCGGTGATACAAAATACAAAAGAGCTCCACCGAGCTGTTATAATCTCCACAATAAACAATCACACACAAAGACAAGGGGCAAAGGGAACACTAATACAGGTACTGATGAGGGGATATGAACCAGGTGTGTGTAATAAACAAGACAAAACAAATGGAATGATGAGATGAGGAGCGGCAGTGGCTAGAAGGCCGGTGACGACGAACGCCGAAGCCTGCCCGAACAAGGAGGGGAGGCAGCTTAGGAGGAAGTCATGACAAAGGCTAATGTTTACTAGCTAACGTTGCCCATGAATGGAAGTTAGGCTAGTGAGCAAGCATTTTAGCTAGGTAGCCTAGGACAACAAAAAATAAAAGTGTGTACTGTATGACAGAGAGGAGGATGGCATTGGTGTAGGGTGAGTCAACATGTTTTTTCTACTTGCACGCACACACACACAGAGAAATCAGAACCATGGACAGCCACATCATATTTAGCTTACGTTGATTGGACTAAATTGTTTTTGGTGTCTTTTAGTTGTCACTGTATTAGACTAAGCATAGGTGATTTGATGATGTTGAAATGTTGAAGATGAAATGGTGCTGGAATAGTGGAGGCAGCTCCTGTTTTCTTTGCAACTTGCGGTAAACTCTCCATGGTTCTAAATCAATAGTTGTTTAGTGGTCCGAAAATGTCGGAAACATTAACTTGCTTGACCATGCTGTAGGTCATGTAACTGTTTGTTACATGCAATATGCTTTGTGGACAGAGGTTGCTCTCCGGTTTTGTGATTAAACAAATGTGTGGTTGAATTTATTCTGCCACTGTGTCTTCTTATTGTCTCGGCCTTAGGCCTATAAATCACGGTGTCAAGGCATATGAACTAACAGGTTATAGAGTAAACAACGCAATTTTCCCAACACATAGATTGTAATATGGCTTTTTTTTATGGCTCCCCCAGTGATTTTACAGACGCACCGCTACTGCAGTGACAAGGCATTTTATTATGGCATTAGAGAGATCTGAACACCTGGCTTTATACCATTCTGAAGGATCAATAACATTATCAGAGGTGGTTTTTGTTGCCGCTGTAAGCTATGGTAGCTTCAGTCATATACGATATCTGACATCCACACTGCAGCACTGATATACTAACAGTAGAACAGGTATTTATCATGTAGGTTTTGGGGTGCATGGAAAACCCCTCCCTCAGTAAGGGATTCTCACTATCATAAGAATAGCTATTGAACAAATAACATACCAACACTTCTAAAACGAATGAAATAAGAACTCATACAGTACAATGAAAATCCTAAACCATCTTCTCCCATGTTGGCTGCCAGTGGCCCCAGCTAGGTGGGTGTGGGGAAGAAAAGGCCCCTGGCTTTCCCTCTCTGCCCCCTTTGCCCTCAGCCCCTCCCCTCATCATGCCCTTCCCCCTCCTCAGAGAATCCCGCTCAGGATGTGGATCCAGCTGTTGACTTGGCAACTGCACCTCGCCCCTCTCCACTGAGGGCATGGGATGATTGCTCCCCATGCTTGGCAAATACAGACCTGCGTGTGGTGGTGGTGGTGTGTGTGTGTGTGTGTGCAGTCGCTCTGGGGGACAGGCTGATCACACCATGCACCCAGACCTCTCCGTCTTGCTCTTATATAAGTGCCTGTGTGTAACCAGCAAGGGGGCTAGCAGGGCTTGTCATGTGCTGACAGAGATTATAACGGACAGAGTGGAAACAGCCAATGTTAAATGACTGGGCTGTACTGAGGTGCACTGGGTTTGAAGCATCAAGCATGAAGCCTACTTAGCAGTGGGCCCATTTCTCTCCTGGTAAATTGGCTCATATTTTAGCATTCCCCCTCCGTCGTTGCCTCTCTCTGAGCACCTGAAATCAATTAGACTAACAAAAACAGCACTTAACACCCTACTGAACCCACCACCATCAGCAGAGTTCTGAAACACTTTTGGGTAAACACTAACATACCAAAATGGGAAATGCCAATGGGAAAGAGAGAGGGAGATCTTAGCACAGTACAACATTGTCTAATTCAGCGTTAAGGTTTAAAAAAATAAAAATAATCCTCAAATACTATGGCTTATGACTAAGTGGCTTTTGGTATATATTTTGGGGATTTGATTAAATCTTAGCAGCTGGTAACTAGGAATACACGTTATCAAGCCATTATTATTATTTTAAATCATAATTTTGTAATTACAGTTTTACTTCCTCAATTAGCGTTGAATGAAAATGTGGTTTTTATGAGCAACTGAATGTGTTGAGATAAAGAGTGTTGCCAAGTGTTTAATGCACTCATAAATTCATAGAAAGAGCCCACTGAGGAACATGACATAGCATGAATAATAAAGATAGATAGACTATAATTTTCCTGAAGTGGTGTCTGACCCTATTCCAGGCCAGGGCAAAGAGTAATACATCCCTTAGACATATGGAGGACTCCCAAAAGGGAATTAGGAATAAAAACTATCTCAAGTAGGATTCACCAAGGTCAAACTAATGGCAAGCAAACAGAACACCAGACCTTCTCAAGATCATTTCAATTTGTGGTGACAAAAAACTAAATTGTAAAGAGTTCTGTTGAGTGGTAGCCTATTGTAGGGCTCAGGGACAGCTGTGCACAGTTACAAAATACTGTTTGAGCTACAGATGTAGGATCTTAATTTGACCGATAGTGTCTTGGCAAATTAATCCTGCAGCAACAGGATGTGAACGTTTAGTCCATCATGTTGCTTGATCGGTGCATTGTCTTTAACCGGACAAAAGTAGGTTACATGAAAAGTCCAATACTGTTAAAATAACCAGATGTTAGTGTGCGTTTTCAGTGAATTTGTGTAAATCACAAAGCTCATCTGCATTTCCTGCGGCGGAGGAAAATTCTCAGCAACTAAAGATCCTACAAAAGATCCCAAAATTAAGATCCTACATCTGTACTTTGTTCCTTAAATTGAAGTTTTTATTCTGTGGCAGTGGCATGTATTCATGGATGCCAAGGGAAACCAGGCTTCCCAAACATATCTACAAAAAATAAAATAACATAAAATAATGTATCTTTCGTCTCTGTTTCATAATTTTCCTTCAATTCGCAAGAGGCTGAGAATGTATCTCACAGGAGAAAGCATCCAAGCGAGTGACACAGTGTCCCTCTGTCACTCTACTTGTAGACCATGTATCTGATACTGTATGGTCCAAACGAGTATGACATTGTTGCCACCCGTAGCGTTGAATGCAAGTGAAGCCAGCGAATATTTGGCCTCCCTTGACAAAAAAAGTATACAAAATTAGCCAATCAGCATTGAGCTAACCTGAGCGAGCTTAACTGTGATTGGTCCTGGCGAATAAAAAAAAGGGTAAAGGGAAGCCAGTTTGGATTTGGCTTCTCTCCTATCAAATCACTTTGAGAGCATTAACAGAAACAACTTTAATCGTTGCATCTCGTTGTGCTGTTGTCCTGCGGTGGCTAGCTAACTAGCTAAAATTGCCCCTTTCCTAAATTAGCCATGGATGGAGATAGGGATTTGGACTTGTGGGTTTACTTAATTCTCCGTACTGGCCAATGATTATAGCGATTCTGATCCAACCATTAATTCATACATTGTTGTGCCCCTGGCCTGAGAGGATGGAAGTTCAATATGTACAGTAGCTAACATTGCCCATGAATGGAAGTTAGGCTAGCGAGCAAGCATTTTAGCCAGGTAGCCTAGGACAACAAAAAATAAAAGCGTGTACTTTATGACAGAGTGATAGACCGTTTCGTCAACATAAAAGAGAGGAGGATGGCATTGGCGTTTCTCTACAAGAGGTGTGAGTAAACATGTTTTTCTACTGGCATGAACACGAACGCACGCACACACACACACACACACACACACGCAAACATCAATCAGAACCATGGACAGCCACATCATATTTAGCTGATGTTGATTGGATTAAATCGTTTTCGGTATCTTTTAGTTGTCACTGTATTAGAATAAGCATAGGTTATTTGATGATGTTGAAATATGCTGGTATAGTGGAGGCAGCTCCTGTTTTTTTTGCGACTCTCTGTGGTTCTAAATCAATAGTTGTTTAGTTGTCCAAAAATGTCGGAAACATTAACTTGCTTGACCATGCTGTAGGTCATGTAACTGTTTGTTACATGCAATACGCTTTGTGGACTTCACTAGACAGAGGTTGCTCTCCGGTTTTGTGATGAAACAAATGTGTGGTTGAATTCATTCTGCCACTGTCTTCTTATTGTCTCAGCCTTTAGGCCTATACACGGTCGTGGGGGGGGGGGCTTGGCTTCCCCAAAAGCCGGTGCTTTTACCTAAGCACCGGCTACTGTTCTGTGGAGACCAAATTGATGAGAGGAAACTATCATAGACAGGCTGCATATGAACAACCATTATGAGAAATGAAAACAAGCTAACAATTCAAATGAATGCTAATTGAATGAACTCAATCAGTCTGTTGGACTCTTGGGAAATACTGTATGTAGATTAGACATTAACATGTTGACATGTTTAGCATATCTGGAACTGCTGCAGTTGGGACACTGTTAGAATGACTGATGGGACCGACATACAGATGTAGGATCTTAATTTGACCTATATTGTCACAGCAAGATAATCCTTAAATAATTGTTATGTTTAGTCCATAATGTTGCTTGATCGGTGGTTAGGCTATTAGCTGGCCAAAAGTAGACTATATGAAAGTGCAGTGCTGTTAATATAACCGTGTGTTAGTGTGGGTTTTCAGTGAATTTATGTAAATCACAAAGCTCATCCGCATCTCCAGCTGTGCAGGAAAATTCTCCGCAACAAAAGAGTGATCAAACTAAGATCCTACATCTGTAGGCAGATACATTATATAAGTCAGTGCAAGTGTGCAAACTGTGACATCAATGACATGACAGAATATTGACAATTACACTGAACAAAAATATGAACGATTTTACTGAGTTACAGTTCATATAAGGAAATCAGTCAATTGAAATAAATCCATTAGGCCCTAATCCACGGATTTCACATGACTGGGAATACAGATATGCATCTGTTGGTCACAGCTACCTTCAAATAAAGATAGGGGCGTGAATCAGAAAACCATTCAGTATCTGGTGTGACCACCATTTGCCTCATGCAGCACGACACATCTCCTTCTCATAGAGTTGATCAGGCTGTTGATTGTGGCCTCTGGAACGTTGTCCCACTCATCTTCAATGGCTGTGCGAAGTTGCAGGATATTGGCGGGAACTGCAACACGGTGTCGTACACAACGATCCAGGGCATCCCAAACATGCTCAATGGGTGACATGTCTTGCGAGTATGCAGGCCATGGAAGAACTAGGACATTTTCAGCTTCCAGGAATTGTGTACAGATCCTTATGACATGGGGCTGTGCATTATCATGCTGAAACATGAGGTGATGGCGGTGGATGAATGGCACGACAATGGGCCTCAGGATCTCGTCACGGTATCTCTGTACATTCAAATTGCCATCGATAAAATGCAATTGTGTTAGTTGTCCGTAGCTTATGCTTGCCCGTACCATAACCCCACCGCCACCATGGGGCACTCTGTTTACAAAATTGACATCAGCAAACCGCTCGCCCACACAACGCCATACACGTTGTCTGCCATCTGCCGGGTACAGTTGAAACCGGGATTAATTTATGAAGAGCAAACTTCTCCAGTGTACCAGTGGCCATTGAAGGTGAGCATTTTCCCACTGAAGTCGGTTACGACGCTGAACTGCAGCCAGGTCAAGACCCTGGTGAGGACGACGAGCACGCAGATGAGCTTCTCTGAGACGTGTTTCTGACAGTTTGTGCAGAAATTATTTGGTTGTGCAAACCAACAGTTTCATCAGCTGTCCAGGTGGCTGGTCTTAGACTATCTCGCAGGTGAAGAAGATGTGGAAGTCCTGGGCTGACGTGGTTACACATGGTCTGTGGTTGTGAGGCCGGTTGGACGTACTGCCAAATTCTCTAAAACGATGTTGGAGGCGGCTTATGGTAGAGAAATGAACATTCAATTCTCTGGCAACAGCTTTGGTGAACATTCCTGCAGTCAAGCATGCCAATTCCACGCTCCCTCAAAACTTGAGACATCTGTGGCATTGTGTTGTGTGACAAAACTGAACATTTTAGAGTGGCCTTTTATTGTCCCCAGAACAAGGTACACCTGTGTAATGATCATGCTGTTTAATCAGCTTCTTGATATACCACACCTGTCAGGTGGATGGATTATCTTGGCAAAGGAGAAATACTCACTAACAGGGATGTTGTCACGATCGTCTAAGGAGGAGGACCAAGGCGCAGCGTTGAGGGTGAACATATTTATTTAGAGAATGATCACACGATCAAAACAACAGACGATAATGTGATGTCTACGGTTTAACACAAACCAAATAAGAACAAGAAACCACAAAGAATGAATGCCTAACGGCTACCTAAGTATGACTCCCATTCAGAGACAACGAGCTACAGCCGTCTCTGATTGGGAGCCACCCTGACCAACATAGAAATGCAAAACATAGAAATTAACACCCTGGCTCAACATACGAGAGTCCCCCGAGCCAGGGTGTGACAGTACCCCCCCCCTAAAGGCGCGGACTCCGACCGCGCCAACCAAACACAACAGGGGAGGGACCGGGTGGGCACTCCGCCTTGGCGGCGGATCCGGCTCCGGGCATGATCCCCACTCGCTCTCTAACCCCCCCAAAGTACCCCTGGTCCGGTCTGGCCCTGCTGACCGGAGCTGGACTGCACACTGGTGGAGCGGATTGCTCTAGCTCCGGCGTGAAGCAGCTGACTCGTGCTGAACCAGGCACCAGTGGAACAGGCACGGGCTGTGCCGGACTGACGACGCACACCACTGGCTTGGTGTGGGGAGCAGGGACGGTCCGAGCCGGGCTGACGAAACGCACCCCTGACTTGGTGCGGGGAGCTGGAGCGGGCTAAACCGGGCTGACGAAACGCACCACTGCCTTGGTGCGGGGAGCAGGAACGGGCCGAGCCGGGCTGACGAAGCGCACCACTGACTTGGTGCGGGGAGCAGGAACGGGCCGAGCCGGGCTGACGACGCGCACCACTGACTTGGTGCGGGGAGCAGGAGCGGGCCGGACCGGGCTGACGAAGCGCACCACTGACTTGGTGCGGGGAGCAGGAACGGGCCGAGCCGGGCTGATGACGCGCACCACTGACTTGGTGCGGGGAGCAGGAGCGGGCCGGACCGGGCTGACGAAGCGCACCACTGACTTGGTGCGGGGAGCAGGAACGGGCCGTGCCGGGCTGACGAAGCGCACCACTGACTTGGTGCGGGGTGCAGGAGCGGGCTGGACCGGGCTGATGAAGCGCACCACTGACTTGGTGCGGGGAGCAGGAACGGGCCGTGCCGGGCTGACGAAGTGCACCACTGACTTGGTGCGAGTGGCAGGAACAGGCCGGACCGTACTGGGAACACACGCCACTGGCCCTACGTGGAGATCAGGAACAGGCCGGCCCGGACTGGCAACACACGCCAGTACCTCTCGCCGTGCCTCTACATCCTCCTTCCCCCTGGTGACCAGTGACTCCCGTAACCTGGCGGCCTCCTGCTGCCCCGTCGTCCACGGCGTTAGCCCCCCCCTAAAACTTTTATGGGCTTCACTCCTACCCGTGGCCAAGGCCTCCATCCCTCTTGCCAGACTCGCACTCATCTCCTCCCAAGTCCATCCTCTCTCCTCGTCACGCTGCTTGATCCAGTCGAGGTGGTTTCTTCTGTCACGATCGTCTAAGGAGGAGGACCAAGGCGCAGCGTTGAGGGTGAACATATTTATTTAGAGAATAATCACACGATCAAAACAACAGACGATAACGTGATGTCTACGGTTTAACACAAACCAAATAAGAACAAGAAACCACAAAGAATGAATGCCTAACGGCTACCTAAGTATGACTCCCAATCAGAGACAACGAGCTACAGCCGTCTCTGATTGGGAGCCACCCTGGCCAACATAGAAATGCAAAACATAGAAACTAACACCCTGGCTCAACATACGAGAGTCCCCCAAGCCAGGGTGTGACAGATGTAAACAAATTTGTGCACAAAATTTGAGAGAAAAGCTTTTTGTGCATATGGAACATTTCTGGGATCTTTTATTTCATCTCATGAAACATGGGACCAACACTTTACATGTTGCATTTATATTTTTGTTTAGTATACATTCATAATGTATTATGTGTCTAAATCTTCATGATTTCTTTCATGTCACTTATGACAGTAATGTATATTTAAAACAAATGATTGCGGGCAACGCAATCAGAAGCATAATGAAAATGATAAATTATTGATGTGTTCATTACTCATAATATGCATGCAAGGCGCTCCAATGAAGACAATTTTCCTTGGGATGAGCATTTTCCTATTGTTTCTTGTTCAGAATTTGATTGATTTATTAATGCGTGTATTTATTGTTTAGCTAGATGCAGTAAACCAATTGTATTGTTGCGGGATTGGAATGTTCAGCTGTACCTGCCACGGTTGGCTTGGCCCATCTCTCTGTGAGCTGAACTGATTCAATTATAATTTGGCTTTATGGCCCGTTATCTACTTCAGAAGTTAATTTGAGGGAATAAATAAATGTGCTGTTATAGAGTGACTCTCAACTAGTCTGATTAATACATGTCCAATGGATTGGATTCCTTTAAGACAGAATCATATACAGTGGGGAAAAAAAGTATTTAGTCAGCCACCAATTGTGCAAGTTCTCCCACTTAAAAAGATGAGAGAGGCCTGTAATTTTCATCATAGGTACACGTCAACTATGACAGACAAAATGAGAAAAATCCAGAAAATCACATTGTAGGATTTGTAATGAATTTATTTGCAAATTATGGTGGAAAATAAGTATTTGGTCAATAACAAAAGTTTCTCAATACTTTGTTATATACCCTTTGTTGGCAATGACACAGGTCAAACGTTTTCTGTAAGTCTTCACAAGGTTTTCACACACTGTTGCTGGTATTTTGGCCCATTTCTCCATGCAGATCTCCTCTAGAGCAATGATGTTTTGGGGCTGTCGCTGGGCAACATGGACTTTCAACTCCCTCCAAAGATTTTCTATGGGGTTGAGATCTGGAGACTGGCTAGGCCACTCCAGGACCTTGAAATGCTTCTTACGAAGCCACTCCTTCGTTGCCCGGGCGGTGTGTTTGGGATCATTGTCATGCTGAAAGACCCAGCCACGTTTCATCTTCAATGCCCTTGCTGATGGAAGGAGGTTTTCACTCAAAATCTCACGATACATGGCCCCATTCATTCTTTCCTTTACACGGATCAGTCGTCCTGGTCCCTTTGCAGAAAAACAGCCCCAAAGCATGATGTTTCCACCCCCATGCTTCACAGTAGGTATGGTGTTCTTTGGATGCAACTCAGCATTCTTTGTCCTCCAAACACGACGAGTTGAGTTTTTACCAAAAAGTTATATTTTGGTTTCATCTGACCATATGACATTCTCCCAATCCTCTTCTGGATCATCCAAATGCACTCTAGCAAACTTCAGACGGGCCTGGACATGTACTGGCTTAAGCAGGGGGACACGTCTGGCACTGCAGGATTTGAGTCCCTGGCGGCGTAGTGTGTTACTGATGGTAGGCTTTGTTACTTTGGTCCCAGCTCTCTGCAGGTCATTCACTAGGTCCCCCCGTGTGGTTCTGGTATTTTTGCTCACCGTTCTTGTGATCATTTTGACCCCACGGGGTGAGATCTTGCGTGGAGCCCCAGATCGAGGGAGATTATCAGTGGTCTTGTATGTCTTCCATTTCCTAATAATTGCTCCCACAGTTGATTTCTTCAAACCAAGCTGCTTACCTATTGCAGATTCAGTCTTCCCAGCCTGGTGCAGGTCTACAATTTTGTTTCTGGTGTCCTTTGACAGCTCTTTGGTCTTGGCCATAGTGGAGTTTGGAGTGTGACTGTTTGAGATTGTGGACAGGTGTCTTTTATACTGATAACAAATTCAAACAGGTGCCATTAATACAGGTAACGAGTGGAGGACAGAGGAGCCTCTTAAAGAAGAAGTTACAGGTCTGTGAGAGCCAGAAATCTTGCTTGTTTGTAGGTGACCAAATACTTATTTTCCACCATAATTTGCAAATAAATTCATAAAAAACCCTACAATGTGATTTTCTCAATTTGTCTGTCATAGTTGACGTGTACCTATGATGAAAATTACAGGCCTCTCTCATCTTTTTAAGTGGGAGAACTTGCACAATTGGTGGCTGACTAAATACATTTTTTCCCCACTGTATAGCTAAGGCATACCCAATGACCAGAGTGTTCAGTTTTTTATGCAAAAAGGTTCAAGAATCATAGGATGAAAGGGGTGTGTGATTCCAGACCTTCAAGATTTGTTTGATTAGTCATTCATTATAATTCTGGTCTATATGTACTAGATGTGGCACTGAACAACGCCAGCTCTCCCTAACAGTGTTAATGAAACAAGTAGAGTAGCAGCCAGCCAGTCTGTTACATGTGAATGAGACCTACAAGAACAGAAAGGGCAAAACCACAGTGCAAAAGCTCCAGGGGGCAGGAGGACAAGACAGCGACTCACAACCAATCTCCTTCCAAGTGTCGCTGGGTAATAGCAAGGCACTCAGGGAGCTGCAGCTCAGCTGGCCATGTAGCAGCCGCAGGCACAGGAACACACAGTCAACACAGTCCAGTGGATATACACTACCCCGGCAGGGGGAAAGGACAGGCCCCAAGACTGCTGCTCCGCTACGCTACGTCTCCCCAGACACCCTGCCTGCAGACCTGGCACTGTGTTTGTGTGTGTCAGGAGTGTGTGTATGTGTGTATGTGTGTATATGTGTACATGTGTGTATGTGTATGTGTGTGCGTGTGTGTGTGTGTGTGTGTGTCTGCCCCTTGGGGGCCTCTGAGTCAAACAGTGGCTCTTATTTTTGTTTTTTCTTGTTTCTCAGTGGGAGTTGTTTCATTGAGCTGTATCTTATGGACTAAGGGAATCAATATCATTATGCTACAGTACAGAGCTAGTGATGTACGTAGGGTTCAGATGCTGGAGGGCCTCTTAGTCACACACACAGGGCTTTTAATGTCTAAAGTATATAGGCTCCGTATCGGAAGGGACCCATAAAATCAGATTATTAATGATGTCAACAGCTAATTGTTTGAATACACAAACTTCAAAAAACATTTTTTAATCGTTTCGAATGTGAGTCATTTCATTTTGTAAATCATCAAAGACGATTTACTTAATCCCTTATGGAGGTATAAAACAATTCCACAGAAATGTTCAATAAAAATCTTGTCTGTAAGGAACTGACTAAGAAAAGAGCATCAACAATGGAATGATATAAGACATATAGCTAATCCCTTTGTCTTTGTCTTTCTCATCCTGTGGCATCCGTCGCCCTGGGAGACGAGGTAGTCTAGGTAAACGCTCACCTCCCTCCAATCCCACAGCAACAGGTTCAACAGGTTCACATCATGAGCGGCAGGTAGCCTAGCCGTTAAGAGCATTGGGCAAGTAACCGAAAGGTCACTGGTTCAAATCCCTGAGCCGACGAGGTGAGAAATCTGTCTGTGCCTTTGAGCAAGACACTTAACTCTAATTACTCCTGTAAGTCACTCTGGATAAGAGCATCTGCTAAATAAAAAAGGTTTTAAAATAATCTCAATAATGAATACTATGGCTACACCAAATGTTGTCATTTTGGTTACATTCAAATTAGATGCACTACAATCATTCTTTATATTGAATACTTTCTTATACAAATGTGTCTTACAACTGCAATATCACTGAATGTGAACATCTGGAATACTTTGAAATCTCGAAGCCCTGTATACACAACATCATTTCATTTCTAATATCGTTGAGTCATCTTACGTCATATAACCTTGTCAGTGTAATACACCTGTCTTTGCAAGTGATGATCCATACAAACAGTTATATAAGAAACCAAATGCAAAGTAGCCTATTCAACAAATGAATCCAGCAGAGTGTGGCTTTGAGGTGTGCTGCACAGTAACAGAACTGTTCTCAGAAAACAGAAACAGATGGTCTGTCAGTCCTGACCTGAATACTAAAGGCAGCCCCCAGTGCCTGGCCACTGATTGCCACTTCATATCTCTCACTATGGATTTGGAAATCGCTCCATCAATGCGTTTTAACTCATGGGAACCTGTTTTTTTGGATGGGTAACTACTGCATATTGGATCAACAAAGATATTTGGAAGAAGAGGACATAGTCTGTCAAATGTCCTGGGCCATCACTCATGCTCGCGAGAATTTGCCAAGTAAGATTTGATCTACTATCTAAAGAGGCATTTATAACTATGTTTCAGACTTTATACTATGTTGTAGTAGCCAATAGGATAACTTTGATTCCTACTGTTCATCTGAACACACCTAGACAAGAGCACAAATATAACTACTGTTAAATTAGTATGTACACCGTAGGCTATTTAATTTAAACTGGTAAGGAATACAACTCTGTTTTTGGTATCAAATGCAGAATATTTCTATTAACTTGGCAGAAGTGAGTGTATTAACCTTTTACATTTAGTCACAGATGAGGGTTTCCTTTTTGTCGTCTTGTTTACTCTGCCCTCTTAAGACGGTGCCACCTGCTCTCCTGTGTTGTGTGTGTGTGTGTGTGTGTGTGTTGTTTAGACCCTGCCTCTTTCTGAACATGATGCCCTGGGACTTAATTACTCTACACACACACAGACCCATTCTCCGCAGTAATAGGGTTCTAATTGGGGGAGTGAAAACACTATTACCACCATGGGTACGGGAACCTCAGCTGGTTGTCAAGGGCAATGTCACCTGGGCCCAGATTCACAAAACCTTCTTAAGAAGAAATGTCTTCTTAACTGCCCTTTTTTCCTTAACTATAGACTTAAGAAGCAAGTTACGCATTAGTTGCTATTCCTCAAAAAAGGTAATTGGAAATGTTCTTGCGCTATTTCTTATGTTTCTCGTTAAGCAAAAAGTTAAGAAGAAATTAGATTCTTGAAAATAAAGCTCTTGGAAATGTTCTTAATTCCAAGATAGCTTGTCTTAAACTCAGGGCAGTGAAATAATAAGCTCATGAAAGCAATTGAACATGTTTAAATCACTCACAAACTTCATCTGAAAGTTTAAGCATTGAATATTTTAAACCCAAGAACATGTTTTAGAACAGTAATCTCTGTACGAAATATGCTAATGATTGCCATTGCTAGCTAAATCAGTTGCCTAGCAACAAACATCTTAAGAAGATTTGTAAGATATTTGAGAAGTTAGTGAGAAAATTATTCAATCTTAAGATATTGTTGAGGAGCCTCCTGAGTGGTCTAAGGCACTGCATCGCAGTGTTGCGGTGTCACTACAGGGTTTAGATCCCAGGCTGTGTCACAACCGGCCGTGACCGGGAGTCCTATAGGACGGCGCACAATTGACCCAGCGTCGTCCGGGTTAGGGGAGGGTTTGGCTGGGGGGGCTCATCGCGCTTTAGCGACTCCTTGTGGCGGGCCGGGTGCCTGCAGGCTGACTTCGGTCATCAGTTGAACGGTGTTTCCTCCTACACATTGGTGCAGCTGGCTTCCAGGTTAAGCGGGCGGATGTTAAAAAGCGCATGTTTCGGAGGATGCATGACTCGACCTTCGCCTCTCCCGAGCCCATTGGGGAGTTGCAGTGATGAGACAAGATCATAATTGGATCACAATATCACGAAATTGGGGTGAAAAGGGGGTCAAATTACACACAAAAAAGTTGACGTTTTTGCGTAAGAAGTGTTTTGTGAATCTGGGCCCAGGTCAGTATGAGGGATTTCTGTTTCCCATTTCTTTCTCTCTTTTTTTCCATCTCACAAAATTAGGGGTTCTGAGAACCCCTACTGTGGGTGTAGGCCAGGGTCAGTGCCTGAGTTTGTTTTCGCCCCACCAACTGTTTATTTTGAGGGTAAACCAGGAACCCCAATCTGGCCCAAAGCTCCAAATAGGTTTTTGTAAACCCTGGATATTTTTTAGGGAGATGACAGGACCTTCTCGCCGGGCATGGCTCGTGCTGTGCCGAGCTGCTATTTTAGTTCACAGAAGCTCAGGGGGTGGTGCTGGGGAGGGGCTGCACTGAGTAGAACGTTCCCCCGGGATGTGAAGAGGAAAGAGGGAGCAGTTGGGGCTGGTTGGCCTCCACTTGAGTGAGCAGGGAGCCGAGGAGGGCAGCTGGAAAACAGTGTGGGGCTCAACTCACATCTCCTGGGGAGGAGTGGAGGCCTACTGTATGTAGGGCCATGCTCCGAGTGGGGCTAAAATAGAACCTGCCCTTGGATTTTACACCATGAGCCTCAATCTGTCTAATGGGTTTAGCTAGATGACCTGCAGTCCCAGAAGAAACTGCAGTCTTGCAAATTCTCCATTTGAATTAGTACAAAGACATTTCAACCATGCCATGCCAATAATAATTTATTCATCATGAATGGTTGTAGATCATTCAATTGTTGTGATCGTATTACATATAATTTATAATTGACTGTACTCACATACTTTGCTTTTCGTTTGCCTTTTGTTTTTGCAGACAGAGGTCAAAGTTGTTCAACATTTGTTCTGGAGCAGATGTGAATTTGTGGATAATTGGATGATCATTAATGAGACTCAGGTGGCTTTGGCTTGCAGTATAGAATGAGCTCTCCATCTCCTGGAAGAACTGCGAACTGCACCAGAATAGCTGATAATGTGTATCGATAAATTGAGAATAAGTGCATCAGGAAGAAAGTTTGTCAGTTATCCACCACTGATAATGTTTCACACTAAATATGTAGGTTGTAGGTTTTCGATTAAATAAATACTCACAGTATGATAGTAAATGAAAAATCCACCATGGCTACTCCCGTCTCCAGTAGTTGATCTAGAAGTGTTGGAGAGACTACAGAAAGATGGGGAGGGTGTTGATCCAGCTGATTTCTTTAAGAGACGTCTGGAAACTGTGTATCAGGATTTTGTGGCCATTTACACAGATGGTTCAAAAGATCCAAGGACAGGACGTACTGGTTCAGCATTTGTAGTGCAGGAATGTGGGGTGGAAGTCAGGAAACGTATTACAGATCATCTGGCTGTATATACTTCACTGAGGCTAGGAAACACTATCACCACCGATAAATCTACAATAATCGAGAATTTCAACAAGCATTTTGCTACAGATGGCCATGCTTTCCACCTGGCTACCACTACCCCGGCCACCAGCTCTGCACCCTCCGCTGCAACATGCCCATGCCCCCCCCTCCTCTTCTCCTTCACACAAATTCAGACAGCTGATGTTCTGAAAGAGCTGCAAAATCTGGACCCCTACAAATCATCTGGGCTAGACAATCTGGACCCTTTCTTTCTAAAACTAGCCGCCGAAATTGTCGCAACCCCTATTACTAGCCTGTTCAACCTCTCTTTCGTAACGTCTGAGATCCCCAGAGATTGGAAAGCTGCCGCGGTCATCCCCCTCTTCAAAGGGGGTGACACTCTAGATCCAAACTGTTACAGACCTATATCCATCCTGCCCTGCCTTTCGAAAGTTTTTGAAAGCCAAGTTAACAAACAGATCACCGACCATTTCGAATCCCACCGTACCTTCTCCGCTATGCAATCCGGTTTCCGAGCTGGTCATGGGTGCACCTCAGCCTCGCTCAAGGTCCTAAACGATATTATAACCGCGATCGATAATAGACAGTACTATGCAGCCGTCTTCATCGACCTGGCCAAGGCTTTCGACTCTGTCAACCACCGCATTCTTATTGGCAGACTAAATAGCCTTGGTTTCTCAAATGACTGCCTCGCCTGGTTCACCAACTACTTCTCAGATAGAGTTCAATGTGTCAAATCGGAGGGCCTGTTATCTGGACCTATGGCAGTCTCTATGGGGGTGCCACAGGGTTCAATTCTTGGGCCGACTCTTTTCTCTGTGTATATCAATGATGTCGCTCTTGCTGCTGGTGACTCTCAGATCCACCTCTACGCAGACAACACCATTTTGTATACATCTGGCCCTTCATTGGACACTGTGTTAACAAACCTCCAAATGAGCTTCAATGCTATACAACACTCCTTCAGTAGCCTCCAACTGCTCTTAAACACTAGTAAAACTAAATGCATGCTCTTCAATCGAACGCTGCTGGCACCCGCCCACCCGACTAGAATCACTACTCTCGACGGGTCTGACCTAGAGTATGTGGACAACTACAAATACCTAGGTGTCTGGTTAGACTGTAAACTCTCCTTCCAGACTCACATTAAGCAACACCAATCCAAAGTTAAATCTAGAATCGGCTTCCTATTTCGCAACAAAGCCTCCTTCACTCATGCTGCCAAACATGCCCTCGTAAAACTGACTATCCTACCGATCCTTGACTTCGGCGATGTCATTTACAAAATAGCCTCCAACACTCTACTCAGCAAATTGGATGTAGTCTATCACAGTGCCATCCGTTTTGTCACCAAAGTCCCATATACTACCCACCACTGTGACCTGTACGCTCTTGTTGGCTGGTCCTCACTACATATTTGTCGCCAAACCCACTGGCTCCAGGCCATCTATAAATCACTGCTAGGCAAATCCCTGCCTTATCTTAGCTCATTGGTCACCATAGCAACACCCACCTGTAGTCTGCGCTCCAGCAGGTATATCTCACTGGTCATCCCCAAAGCCAACACCTCCTTTGGCCGCCATTCCTTCCAGTTCTCTGCTGCCAATGACTGGAACGAATTGCAAAAATCTCTGAAGCTGGAGACTCTTATCTCCCTCACTAACTTTAAGCATCAGCTGTCAGAGCACCTTACCGATCACTGCACCTGTACACAGCCCATCTGAAATTAGCCCACCCAACTACCTCATCCCTATATTGTTATTTATTTTGCTCATTTGCACCCCAGTATCTCTATTTGCACATCATCTCTTGCCCATCTATCATTCCAGTGTTAATACTAATTGTAATTATTTTGCACTATGGCCTATTCATTGCCTTACCGCCATAACTTGCTACATTTGAACACACTGTATATATATTTTCTGTTGTATTTTTGACTTTGTTTACCCCATATGTAACTCCGTGTTGTTGTTTTTTTATCACACCGCTTTGCTTTATCTTGGCCAGGTCGCAGTTGTAAATGAGAACATGTTCTCAACTGGCTTACCTGGTTAAATAAAGATGAAATAAAATAAATATAAATAAATAAATATACGGCGGAGCTGATGGCCATACTGTTGGCCTTGCAGTGGGTGGAGGAAGTTAAGCCAGACAGAGTAGTTATTTGCTCTGATTCATGTGCAGTGTTAATGAGTCTTCAGTCCTTTAGCTCACGTAGCAGACAAGACCTGCTTTATGAGGTGCTACAAACCCATGGCAGGATTAAACAGATGGGTATTCAGATAAGATTTACATGGGTTCCAGCCCATGTGGGGGTGGAGGGGACGAGGCGGTAGATGAACAGGCTAAACAAGCACTTAGTAGTGGGGATGTTGATGTTAAAGTGTCAATGAGCAAAGCAGAGGCAAAACGACTGATATATACAGTGATGGTGAAGAGATTACATTGACATTGTCGTGTATTGGGATTATGCCTTTGTTAAATGTTTTTCTTGAAGAAAAGGAATGTTGTTTATGTTAGGTCAAATGTAGCCGTTTGGAGGGTGACGCCCCAGGGGAGACTGGTGATTGGCCAGAAGAGGGAGCCACCCATCTTTTTGCATTGTTTATAAATAGGGGCTAGACAAAGAAAGGGCAGAACGGCCATTGCAATCTGGGACGCCGTTCTCCAGACACCGCGGGTCTGTAACTTATGCTGTAACCTTGTGATATTAATAAAAGCCTCTAATCATGGTGCAGCCTAAGCGGACTCTTTGTTGACAGCAATAATTGCCAGCATTCACCCGATACGACAACATTTTAGTCATTTATCAGACGCTCTTATCCAGAGCGATTTACAGTTAGTGAGTGCATACATTTTCATACTGGCCCCCCGTGGGAAACGAACCCACAACCCTTGCGTTTGTCGGCTCCATGCTCTACCAACTGAGCTACAGGGAATGGCAGGAGCAGTGGAATGTAAATAAAAAGGGAAGGCATTTATTTCAAGTACAGAGGAAAGTCGGGGAGGGGAGGACGGCAGGAAGGGGCAGAAGAGAGGAGGCTATTTTTACAAGATTAAGATTGGGACACAGCCAGTTGAATAAGACATTACATGTGATAGGAAAGCATCCATCAGGAAAGTGTGATTATTGTCAGGAAATAGAGACTGTGGAGCATTTATTGCTACAGTGTGAGCAGTATCAGAGGGAAAGAGAGAGGGTGAGATGTAGTATGAGGGAGAAGGGGATACAGGAAATTAGTTTAAAGAGTATATTGAGTAGAGCGTCATTACATATAGTCTCAAATATTTTGTTATCTTTTTTAAGAGAAACGGGGTTGGCAGGTAGGATTTAGTTTATCCCTGTCTCTGGCCCACACTCCAGTACGGTAGGTGGCGGTAATGCACCATAACGTTGGATGCCAACCGCCGATAAACCCCACTGAAGAAGAAGAAGAAGGTAAATGAAGAGGGCGTAGATTGTCGCAAATGTGTCCAACATAACGACCGTCTGACATGCTTTACGGTTGTCGAATATACAAACACGTGTGCGCTGACTGCTTATTAACTGTACGGAAGATTCATCTGCGTCTATGTATGTTGACAGTCTTTTATTCTTTACGATACCATGAATATGAGTAAATTGAGTACACCGAATATGAGTTATTTAAGTACAAAAACATCGAATGGAATAGGCCTATCGATTGTTCTAAAACAATCAGTTTTCTTTAGCAAGGTAGCTATTAGCCACGTTAGCTAGCTAAAATGCATGTTTATGTGAAGTCTTGCACATTTAAGGACAGTAAAATCATGGACAGTTTAACGGCAGTTCATCATGATTAATTATACAAGAACGGCGATTTATGATTGAGGGGGATTTGGGCTAGACGAATGTCTTTGCTGGCTAGCTAACGTGGCATGATAGGAGTTGATGGCATGAGTGTTTACATGAGCCAAGAACTCAGTCTTATGTGTATGGCTCTGCAGGGACTGTCACTGATCTAGAGTTAAAGCCAGTCAAGATGTCTTATGCAAGTGGATCCGTGTTTCCATTATGTAACCCTGTCTTTCAGAAAACCTTAAAATGGCCAAAAGTCTACGAAGTAAATGGAAGAGGAAGATGCGTGCAGTGAAGAGAGCGAAGAACGCCCCTAAGGAACTGGCTCGGCTAAAGCAAGCCTTGGCCCACGGTGGCACAGGAGAGATCTCCATGAATGACATTCAGGACATAGCTACAGTGGTGCCAGCTGCCAAGATAAAGGAGAAGAAAGTGGATGCAGACATGGAGGGAGAGGAAGTCGATGGTGAGAACACACACATAGATCACACGCCCATAGATCAAGCATTTTGTGTCCTTTCCCATGTCTTTGAGTTTTGACACCTTTTGCTTTGCAGATGGAAAGATGGACATGGACAGCAAGCGCAGTAAGACGACCCAATTGGACGAGCACGGACAGTACCCAACGTGGATGAGCCAACGACAGGCTAAGAAACTGAAAGGCAAACGCATGACGAAGAAATCCGGAGGAAAGGCCAACAAAAAAAAGAAGAGCCTTGCCTGGTAGCCTGGAGAAAACCAAAGGACTTCTAACTTAGAACCTGTGACACACAAGCCTTGAATATCATGTATCGGAGATTGAACACATGATCTTTGTGGACTTAATTTGTCTTGTGTTAAAAGTTAAATGGTGATATGAGGCAAAGGATCTATATTGTGCAACCCATTGTCTGTACGCCCATTTAATGTATGAAAGGAAACACGACAGTTGTGTGTTGGGCACAATTGTATAATACTGCATTGACATAATTCACTTGAATGAAAGCCATGTTTTCTTATTGCTGTGGTATACAGAAGAAAATATGGCAGTTTCTTCACCTTTCACCCCAATAATGCTACTACCTGTTGGTAGCTCCATTCCTGTTTGATTTGCTCTTCTCCCTGTGGCCTAGCCCATCAGTACAAAGACATTAATTATACATGTAACATACTGTCCATATAATCTTCTGGCTGTCATGTTGGAGTAAATAAATGTGTTTCTGTAAATTAAGACATTTTATTGATTACATGCAGTTGATTCTAGAAATAACATTTTTAACCTGGCGTTTCAGATATTATGATTTGCCAAAGTATGAAAATGTAATTCAAGTTAATAATTCCATCAATAGCCAAAATACGTAATTCTCTGTAGGTAATCATTATTGTTTTTAAACATCACATTCCATAGCTAAATGACTTACATAATCCTTTGAAATGCAAGTGTATGAGAATATCACTGGACCATTTAGCAATCAGCCTTTATAAGGTGAAGCCCTGCATCCCACCCTGAGCAATATGAAGCACAATGACTATCCATTATATGGCATGACTACTGACCGGATATAAATCAATTGACTAGAAAACACATGGGGAGAATCTCAATTGCATACTCCTTGCGTCCTCACCTCAAAACCCATTGGATGAGAAAGCCAGAGTTCCCTCCCCTCTGACCTTCTCCTGCTAATTTGCACCCCAGTATCTATTTGCACATCATCTTTTGCACATCTATCATTCCGGTGTTAATACGAAATTGTAACTATTTTGCACTGGCCTATTTATTGCCTTACCTCCATAACTTACTACATTCGCACACACTGTATATATATTTTCTGTTGTATTTTTGACTTTATGTTTTGTTTACCCCATATGTAACTCGTGTGTTGTTGTTTTTATCGCACTGCTTTGCTTTATCTTGGCCAGTTCGCAGTTGTAAATGAGAACTTGTTCTCAACTGGCTTACCTGGTTAAATAAAGGTGAAATAAAAAAATAGGTATTGAGAAGGTGAGGATAGAGGAGTATGCAACTGAGATTCTCCCATGGTACAATCAAACTTTACCTGTCAGATTGGAGCAATGTGCTTATGTTCCCCCTGTGAAAAGACCCACAGCTCATGGGTCCTATGGACTCAGGTATATGTCTGTGTGTTGGAGACTGTATAGGCAAGCTCACTACATCATTTGCACGAATGTAGCAGGGAAAAGTCCGAAGCGTCCGTGACACTGTCCCTTCCACCAGCCTTCGTCCACCATCTCTATGTTAGTGATGACATCATCCGGGTTGAAGGAGATCTCATCATCTGCCTCTTCATGTGTGAGAATAACATTATTTTAGTATTTTGTCTCCGAAAGGGTTTATGGACTTCTGTGTGTTGAGCAATGTTTAGCATTGATTACTGTATTGATCCACAATGGAAGTACCTACATCACAGTATGGCCAATAAATAGATGAGAATTGTGACATGATATCACAACGCAGTCACTGATACAGTAGAGTACCTACCTCCTTGGTAGTCATAAATGGCCACTGCTGTCTGACCGCATGTCAGGTCCTCATAGTCATTATCCACAGCTGGAGATGGGACACATGGAAGAGTCAGTCTTTTGATATGACTCAGTAATGGGTTACCCAACCCCTCTACCCCACTGGGTGTGGCACACTAACCTGGAGCAGGTACTGCGACAGCTAAACGTATTGGTGCGATATCCTCATACTCTCCCTCATCCTGCTCTGGTTCTGATTGGGTCTGCTCCTGAGGTGGCTCCGCCTCCAGCAGGTCACTTGACCGTGGGGGCAGGTACGGGGGCTGGTCATAGTCTGGCTCCTCCTCTTCCTCCTGAGACCACAGAAAAGGAGTAGATGTGAATTTCACCAATGAATTCTATAACGTGGCAGTGAAAAATAAATTACAGTTTTTAGTTCATCAGTGAGTTGCATTGAATTAAATCAGAGATATTTACCACTGGCTCAGGTTCATCTCTTGGTATCTGAGGCACTGCCCTGGCAGTGGGCACCTGTGGTGGTTGGGGCTTCCTCTTGGTCTCTGGAACAGATGGAGGTCTCTGCTCTTCAACAGGTGGAGGTCTCTGCTCTTCAACAGGTGGAGGCCTCTGCTTTGGAACAGGTTGAGGTCTCTGCTCTTCAATAGGTGGAGGCCTCTGCTGCTCTGCTTCCTCCTCCCTGCTGTTCTGTTCCTACAAGAGATACAGACCGCTGTGTCAGTGTGTGCGTGTTTATTGGAGTACCATTTTTATTGCAGTACCTGTTGTCTGCGTCGCGCCTCCTCCTGCTCTCTCTTCTCTCTAGCCTGTCTCCTGGCTCTCTCCTCCTCCGCTCGCTTCCTGTTCTCCTCATCTGATGACCGAGCCAAGTTTTCAAAGCGAGCCTTCAGGTTGCCTGCCCCTGCACTTGCTGCACAGACAGACAGGAAAAACAAAAACAGTATTTTCCTCTTTGAACTTGTAGTAAATGTTTAGCAAGCAGAACAACTTTAGCCTTTCTACGAGGAACAATAAAGCGCATACTTACATGCCTCCAATGGTAGTGTCTTCTCATAGGCAGAGGTAGGGGATTCCATGTCTGTGAAGGCCACTGCACTCTATAGAGCGTATGGGGATTGGGGAACCATAATTCCAATCAATGAGTAAACGTCATAGCCTGAGTGTGTTGGTGCAGGTCAATGTAAAATGGTTCAATAATTACTGTCATCCTGAGATAAAGACTCACTTTATCCATGCGGTCTGCCTGGACTCCATAGCGTCCCCCAAAGCCCTTGGCATAGTCTGAACATGGAGATCAAAGGTCAGTTTAATGTGGACATGGTCCTTGACTTTTACAAACACAAATGTGGTTAAAACTGTGTAACTGACCTTTCTGTGACTCATGCTTCTCTGTCTCTCCCTTGTAGTCGTAACCCAAGGCGGCCTTGTCCACTTTCTCCCTCTCCACCCCAAACTTCCCTCCAAAACCCTTTGAATAGTCTGGTGAGGGAGAGTGAGGGATGAGGTTGTTTCAAATATGAATTAGAGATCTAATATTAATAACTGACCATGAAACGTTTCTACCTACAAACAGCCCACAGTACAGTACCACTCTAACCTTTTTGAGACTGGTGCTTCTCTGTCTCTCCCTTGTAGTCGTAACCCAAGGCAGCCTTGTCCACCTTCTCCCTCTCCACCCCAAACTTCCCTCCAAATCCCTTAGAATAGTCTGAAAGATAAAAGCAGAGTGAGAAAGATGCCAGGATTAGCTGGGTTGGACAACAACATGCAGTCGGCTTACTTGGAAACCAGAAAGTATGTGAAAGTGTATGAGACTTCCTTAAGGCTGTACCTTTCTGAGATGTGTGCTGCTCCACCTCTCCCTTGTATTCAAAACCCATGGCAGACTACAGGAAGATAGAAGGAATGTTCATCACCAGGACGATCCCTCACCCTTTTCATCAAATCCTGTGATATCTTTGTATTTGTCAGTACGAGTATAGTTTCCCACCTTATCCACAAGGTCTTTCTGCACTCCAAATTTCCCCCCGAATCCTCTCTTTGCATCTGTCTGGGATGAGTGCTGCTCCACCTGCGCCACGTAGCCATGCCCCACTGCCCCCTGGGTAATTACACATGCATAATACATCAACACAGGAAACGATCTTTGATAAACTGTTGAAGTCCATAAAAGTTGCAATAGGTCAGCACACACAACTGTACTGTCTGACCGCATACGTTTTGGGGTTAGCAACACTGCACTGCATTGCCTTGTGCTTAGTGTGTTATTTGGACTTCACTGAAGACCTTATGAGTGAAATAAACTATATATACAAAAGTATGTGGACACCCCTTCAAATTTGTGGATTCGGCTATTTCAGCCACACCCGTTGCTGACAGGTGTATGAAATTGAGCAGAAAGCCATGCAATCTCCATATACAAACATTGGCAGTAGAATGGCCTTACTGAAGAGCTCAGTGACTTTCAACGTGTCACCGTCATAAGATGGCACCTTTCCAACAAGTCAGTTCGTCAAATTTCTGCCCTGGTCAACTGTAAGTGCTGCTATTGTGAAGTGGAAACGTCTAGGAGCAACAACGGCTCAGCCGCAAAGTGGTAGGCCACACAAGCTCACAGAACGGGACCGCCGAGTGCTGAAGTGCGTAAAAATAGTCTGTCCTCTGGAAAACTGCCTCTGGAAGCAACGTCAGTACAATAACTGTTCGTCGGGAGCTTCATGAAATGGATTTCCATGGCCGAGCAGCAAGCCTAAGATCACAATGTGCAATGCCAAGCATCGGCTGGAGTGGTGTAAAGCTCGCCGCCATTGGACTCTAGAGCAGTGGAAATGCATTCTCTGGAGTGATGAAACACGCTTCACCATCTGGCAGTCCAACGGATGACTCTGGGTTTGGCGGATGCCAGGAGAACGCTACCTGCCCCAATGCATAGTGCCAACTGTAAAGTTTGGTGGTTTTCATGGTTCAGGCCCCTTAGTTCCAGTGAAGGGAAATCTTAACACTGCAGCATACAATGACTTTCTAGACGATTCTGTGCTTCCAACTTTGTGGCAACAGTTTGGGGAAGGCCTTTCCTGTTTCAGCATGACAATGCCCCCGTGCACAAAGCGAGGTCTATACAGAAATGGTTTGTCGAGATCGGTGTGGAAGAAATTGACTGGCCTGCACAGAGCCCTGACCTCAACCCCGTCAAACACTTTTGGGATGAATTGTAATGCCGACTGCGAGCCGGCCTAATCGCCCAACATCAGCACCCGACATCACTAATGCTCGTGGCTGAATGGAAGCAAGTCCCCGCAGCAATGTTCCAACATCTAGTGAAAAGCCTTCCCAGAAGAGTGGAGGCTGTTACAGCAGCAAAGGAGGGACCAACTCCATATTAATGCCCATGATTTTGGAATGAGATGTTCGATGAGCAGGTGTCCACATACTTTTGGTCATGTAGTGTATCAACATCACATGATGAAACGTTATAACATGTCGTTTATTGGGGTGTGACCTGACCTTGTCCATGCGGTCTTTCTCCACTCCAAACTTCCCTCCGTAACCGTAGGAGGCCTTGGGAGCCTCTGCCCGCTCCTTCTGCTTCCCCACCTCATGCTCCTAGGACACCTTCTGTCTCAGCTCTGCTACACTGGGGAGATGCAGGGATCACACACACACACAAACATGCATGGAAGTACACACATGCATACACACATGCATGCATACATCAGAACTTTGTTGCATAACTTTATTCCCATTTTACATTATCTGCTAACACCGGGACTACATAGTTACACTAGTCTGTAGCTAACCCTTAGATTTACTCAGTCACCAACCCATATTTGGTAAGACACTGTTTTCACTTCCTTTTCCTGTTTCTACAGAGCTAAAGCAGCAATACACAGCTGAGATTACCATCCCCCATAGCTCTCCAACAGCATAACACACCAATCATACTATGATCTGTCTCTGATGTGTTACTTCTGGTCTGGTCATCTCAGGCTGACATCCCACCCACAGTTACTGTTCAATGGTTACCTGATGTGTTCTTTTCGACCAGACCCCTCAATGGTCTTGGCACCCCATCTCTGTTCCTGTTCTGACACATCATTCTGAAACACAGAACCCAAGTCCTTCTCATCCCCTAACTGTAGTAATGAAGACCAAGGTACCGTTGAAAACAGGACTGAGGCGGTTACAGACCAAGCATAAACAAAACATTAATTCCACTGGGAGAAAATATTGATTAGAGAGTGACATAGTAACAGACAAGTGTGTGCCTTATTAAATACACTAGCTCCATAGGGGGGACCCCCCGCCCCTCCCCCCTCCCCCTCCCCCTCCCCCCTCCAGCCCAGTAGCTAACCTCAAAGTCAGGGTCGGTCTCCCAGTCATCCCCCTCTGCAGCCACCTTTATGCTCACGTTGTGTCCCACCACTGACTTCCACATCTAGGAAGAGAAACAAAACAGAAGATTTGTACTGTAAGTCTAAGCATAGTGTATATATAGACAGAATAGTATGGATCAGATGGGTGCTGTGTGCACACAAGAGGGACCACAGCTTGTAGGTCCCTGGGGGAAAAACAAGTTGAGAAACACTGCTTTAGTGAACACTGTATTTGTGTGTACCTTGTGAACAAATCACCTGTACCTGCAAATAAGCTTCATGGCATTTAACATTTTCCCTTTGTCACAGTGGAAAAACAGACAGCTAACCACAAGTATATGGTCTCATTCTGCTGAGGTCACTAAAAAGGAAGTTGAGTTATTCATGCAGCACTGAGCTGCAGTGTTGTCATCATAAAAGAACACTATCATTATTCATGAATAGTTTAACAAACACAAAGTAACCTCATGGAAGTGGTGGGTATCTAACAGCTGCGCACAGCTGTCCAGGCTGATGTCAATATAACGCACAATTGGCCCAGCGTCGTCCGGGTTTGGCCGGTGTAGGCCGTCATTGTAAATAAGAATTTGTTCTTAACTGACTTGCATAGTTAAATAAAGGTAAAATATAAAAATATAAAATAAAGTGCAGTTACCTGATGGTTCCTCATTGTACCACACAAACTGCAGTCAGTTACAGCAGATACAAAGTCTGGTATTTGTGCATATATCTCAAGGATGTACATTTGAGGGCCATGCTTTTGGTATTTTGGTTTAGTAACAAGGTAATACAAAATATTTAATGTAAAAAATAACGGTGATAAAGGGAACCATATGGCTTATTTAAAGTAAACTGTTTGATACCTGCATTTTGTCTGAAAGTGCATTTACCCAATATAGTAATAAAACTGAACATAAGCTGGCTATAATTTACACCATAACTATTTATATCTTCCAAGTAGGCTAGACCTTCCGTTGATTAACTTTGAAAAATTATAGCCTATGAGAACAGTACAGAACTTATCCGCAACTTCCTGAAAGAAAGACGTTTAGAAATTCACGGTAATAAATACTTAATTCAAACAAAGAAACACATTATTTCATTGTAATTACACGTACCTTTGCGTTGCCAGAAATTTTTCCTTGATGTAATAATGTGTCACAAATGTATATTTTATCGTCTCTACCAGCGCGAGGATAGAGTTGCGCAAACTGATGATAGAGGAAACAGTGCGCGTGGCCGATGATATGCAAGTAGCTACTGGCTTGCTACTGTATCAAAGCTGGACACAATTGTATTAAAAACGATAATGATAGTTAAATAGCATACATCCGTATTCCGTAATAAACATCCATTTGTTTCCCCAATATATTTCATTTAAAAAATAGCCCAAGAGTAACCAACACTGATCATACAGAGATTTTACACTTCGGACTCGATTTACTTTGCACCAGTTATTTTCATAAGGTCATAAATCATGTGTAATACCCAATATTTGTCTTATCTTTTCACCTATTATGTTCTAACTTTTCCCCTTTGAAACTAACTGGTACAAATCTAGCCCTATACCTCTTAGTGGGCTGTGCGGAAAAATACCTATCATTATCAATCATCATCATCATCAAAATTCAATCTATACAGCACAGTAAAAGGTCATTTACAATAGAAGTTAACAGATGAAAAGTGAGTTACAAGATGTGAAGTGGGACAACAGAAAACCAGAATAGGTTGTTGAGTAGTCATTTTTTCCTAGCAGTATTGTGTTCACCATATATTGTAGTAGATTATGCGGTTTGAATGCGTAAGCAATAAATAATGCTAAATTATAGGAATCCAGATGTGATGGACATTATTTGTAGTGTCACAGAAAAAATACCAACATGATTTCATCTGGAATGGACAACATTACACCAGAATGGCAAATGAATCTGCCATAAAATCAATAGAATATAACCCTCATCTGTGCAACAATGGCATAAATTGGGGTAACTGATTGGATAACCCACAACCAGTACATACATACATACATATATACTGTACATACAAATACTACAGGAGTCAAATATGCCAATGCTAGTGCTCTCTCTTTAATAAAAGAGAAAATGAAAGAGGAAAAACAAGGAAGAAAAAAATTAAATAAATAGATTGTGGCGGGAATGTAGAAATAGCGGTTTGTACACCTTTCAGTTGGTGTCCATTGTACATGAGAACACAGGAGAGTAAGAGGGAGCGATGTGAACAGATCCACAGATCCTAACCCTCAGGCCATCCAGACATAAAGTGACCCCTTTCTCTCCTAATTTAAAGGCACCTAAACACCACTAATATAAATTGCCTGAAAAACTAAACACGGTGTGAATCTACTGTATAGTGTAATTTCATGTTAGTTCCCCCGGGTACATTTAAAGCTGCATAATATCCATTTATAGAAGTCAAATAAAGGTAGCGCACTACTACTTCTCATTTCCTCTACAATAACATTTGACTGATCATGTACGCTAACCGTAACATATTCAATTTTGAATCAAATCAATGATGGCAGTAGGTGTTTTTGACTCCCGGTATATCGAAAAATGATTCACTTTGGCTAATAGGCTAAGACACATTTCAGTTTTTTGTTGTTGTGTTGTATCAAAAGTGCATGTGGTGTGTGTGTATGTGTGACGAGTCTTCTCCTATTCTACAGTATTGGATGTAACAGTAATATAATATCGGTCTTGGAGAGGGGGTGGGTGGGTCTGTGTCACATGTCCGTTATCTCTCCATCTCTCTCCTCTCTCAGTCTCTAAGGGGTGGGGGGGTCCTAGACGTAACCCCCCAGGCAAAGCAGTAGCAGCACGTGCACGGTGAGCAGGTAGAGGGACACCAGCAGGGGTGTGCGCTGGCGAGAGCAGAAGGCCACGCGCAGCATTCTCATCAGGCCTGGCCCACTGCTGCTCCGAATCTGATGGGGGGGGGGGGGGGGAGAGAGGGAGACAGAGACAGAGAGAGACAGAGAGAAGTATAGACAGTTACAAGAGGCAGTAGTAGTAAGACTATTCTTACATGGCAATCATGAATGGACATTTCATCTTTATAAATGTATCCTGTGTAAATAAATACAGGGTGTTGGTTGGTACTTACTCGGGTGACAGAGCCTCCTGGTGGCTCAATGAGGACAGCTGTCTCAGAAGCAGTGAACTGCCCTTCGTGGGCTGACTGCCATTCACCCTGGTTGATCCTACAGCAGATGAGTGAGGAGAGAGATACTGAGTAAATACTATCTGACACACACAAGAAAACTCTCAGACAAGTTCCAACACAAATATGCCAAACGATTACTTGAGGCCAATAATCCCATTATCAATACAGTACCTCTACAAATCTCAGAGCAGAATATCTCTATAGAGCCTGACAGTCACAGCAGTGAGCTGACATGCTCATTCCTCATTAGAATCACACAGTGTCAGTGAGTGTAGTGCTGTAGGGGAAGGCAGAGGACGACCTCTGTCATGTGACAGGTGTTACTAAGCTGTGATGATGACTCCCTTACAGTTTGAGGTGGTCCTGGGCGGCCATTAGCTGCTCCTCCACAACCATCCTATACTGCTGCTCCTCATCCAGTCTGACAGACATAAAGAAAGGACACATTAGCTTGTTGGACATATAAGCTTGCGTTATCATGGGCTGGGGCTGTGTGGTGTTGAATGTGTTTATTGTGTCTGTTCTGTTTGTTATTGTTCATGTTTTGTGTGCTTGCATGTTGGTTTGGTCATTGGTAGACAGAATGTGTGTGTGTACTGTATGGTTGTGTGTTTTTAAAGGGCGGTGTCGTGGGGTTGAGAACTGGTACCTGCGCTGGAGCTCCTTGAAGTCAGCCCTGAGGCTCTCGCTCTCTGAAGGGCCACTGTGCTGCTGAGGAGCTCCGGGGGCACTGTCCACTTCCCCGGTCTCCTGGGTGCCACAAGAAATAGTCAAAATCTCTAAACATAGTAGAAATCACTATAGTAGAGTCTTAAATCCCTCCAGAGATGTCAATGTGTAAATCTAGTTCCTCTTTGTCGTAGTGCAAACATTATCTTTAAAAACATATGTTCAGTATGTATCAACTAGGGACAGTGCATGAGTCAGAGCAGAGTGATATCCAAGGGCCTGCTGACCTTGCGCTTGTCTTCGTGCAGTTCCTGGAGCTGCCTCTGGAGGGCAGTGCAGCGGCTCTCTGCCTCGTCCAGCCTCTGCGAACTGCCTTGGAACTGGGAGGAGAGGTGGCGATTCTCCTCAAACACCTGCGAGAGCTGAGGGGAGGGAGGGACAGCAAGGGGCTCAGCAGACTGTACACACACACACACACACACCAAACCAAAAGAATGAACAAAAAGCAGAGAAGAAATGATGAAAGAAAATGGAAAAGGGGCATGCAAGGGAAATTAAATGAAGAGGAAAGAGCCAGAGGGAGACACGCAGATGAAAAACGTAATCATCCAATCCATAATCATGCAATTAAGTATCTTTCATCCAACCATGTAATTTAGTATTGTAAATCAGAGAGGGTGATCAGTGATAGTTGTGAGATAGCGTAGTAGTAAAACAGAATGATTGTAGGTAGGGTTGTTAGACATGGACAAGAGGCTATGGGTGACAGGAAGGAGGAACAGTCTGTGGTCTCTATACCTTGTTACTGAGCTCTGTAATCTGCTGCTCTCGCAGCTGAAGATCATTCAGCGGGCCACTTTCTGATTGAAGGACCCCTACTTTAGATGACAGGTCTGCCCCAAGAGGTGCCTGAGTACAAAAAACAACAAATGAAGAATACATAAATAGCCATGGAGAAGAACAGAGGTGAAAAATAATCACACCATTAACATTCAAATACATCTCTTAACTGCACAAATGTTTAACCTAAACCTAGATTTGTAGATAACATTGTCCAGTAGAGGCCAAGTGTACGTAGCAAGCAGAATGCAACTTGCCACAGTCAACACTGCTGTTATTTTGTATATTGAACTGCGCGACCAAGACACTATCCACTTTATATTTGTACCACAGTCATACTTGACATAGCACATTCATCATTTATACTGTATATCCTATTGTGAAAACAGCAGTTTTATTACTACACATACTACCTTCCTTTAATTACTTGTTATTTTGATTGACTTTTGATTATTATTGATATTGTACTGCAATGTTGAGGGAGCTAGCGCACAAGTATTTCACTGCACCTTTTATACCCGCTGTAAACTCTGCACGTGACTTATACAATTTGATTTGAACATTAACAGCAGTAGGCTCCCGAGTGGCGCAGCGGTCTAAGGCACTGCATCTCAGGCGTCACTACAGACCCTGGTTCGATTCCAGGCTGTATCACAATCCGGCCGTGATTGGGTGTCCCATAGGGCGGCGCACAATTGGCCCAGCGTCGTCCGGGTTTGGCCGGGGTAGGCCGTCATTGTAAATAAGAATTTGTTCTTAACCGACTTGCCTAGTTAAATAAAGGTTAAATAAAATAAAAAAAGTAGATTACGTCGGCCATCTCACTAATCCCTGGTCCAAGTACAGTAGTTATCAGTTGCAGATTTAGAGGTGTCCTCCTCCTCACCTCTCTCTGGTAGTATTCCTCCAGTGGTTTGGGCCTGGTGGTTTGGGCCTCCTCCAACATGGCACCGAGCTGGCGCACCTGCTGGTCACGGTCTGAGAGGGTGGCCAGGGTCTGCTGCTTCAGGAGCTCTGCCTGGGCCTGCCAGTCAACCTGCTCCAGCCTAGAGAGAGAAAACACACACTCAGAGAGGAAGCCACAGACATATATACCTATGTAGCCAATTCATATACATCTAAACATGATTAAGATTGTTTGCATTTTAAATAACATAAGCAGCTCTGTGTAATTTTGATGTGACTGTTTGTGTATGAAGTGTCTCACCTGAGCATTTCTAATTCCTGCTTCTCCCTCTGTCTCAGGTTGTCTAGCTCCCTCATCCTGTGCACCATCTCCTCAGCCCTCCTCCTCTCCTCCTCTAGCTCCTGGCTGAGTCTAGACAGCTCTCCTCCTCCCAGTCGAGTGAGCTCTGAGTGCTGCCGCTGCAGCTGTTCCAACTACAGGACAGGGAGAAACAAAGCTTGTGTTACTGTGGATACTGGTATATGAAAACACTATGTGCAGGTAAGCTATGATGTGACTACCATTTTGGTTGTGTTAGTAGTGCTTTTATGGAATACTTTGTGTAAAATGGAGATTACTCTGGTTGATTACCAGTCTCTCCCTGTCGTTCTGCAGGGCTGACAGGGCGTTCTTCAGTCCCCACACCTCCGCAGTGGATCCTCCAGGGCCCGTGGTGGGTGTCTGCTGGCCCCCTACCCTGCTCATCTCCTCCAGTCTGAGGCTGAGCTCCTGGGCCTGGCTGAGGGCCTGGTCCCTGCTGCCCTGCAGCGATGCCATGGCCTGGCCAAACGCCTGATTCTGGGCCCGGAGCTGGCCGGCCACCTCCCTCTCCTCCAGCAGCCTCTGCTCCATGGTCAGTAGGTCCCGGGCCAGCTCAGCCACCCTCTCAGCCGCTGTCTCCGACTCTGTGCGCGTCACCCCTCCCTCCCAACGCAGTTCTTTCAGCTCCTTCTGCCGAGCCTCCTGTTCCTCTCTTTCCTTGGCAAGGCTCTCCTCCAGGCTCTCCACCTGGGCCCTGGCAGCCTGCAGCTGCTCCCTCAGCTTCTCTACCTCCACCCTGGGAGCATCTCTAACCTGCCTGTTTCCACTATCACCAGCCTGGCTGAGGGTCTCCCTCTCCACCGCCTGAACGAAAGCCTCCCCTCCCTCCAGGCTCTTGATCTTAGCCCCTAGCTCTTCTCTCTCCTTCTCCAGGGTAGCGATGTGCTCCAGCTGGCCGGACAAGAGCTGCTTGTGCTGGGACTCCTTCATGGTGAGGACCTGGGTAAGGTCGTCCCTGTAGCCGTGAAGCTGGGCAGATAGCTTCGCCTTCTCTGCGTGGAGGTCATCCTTCTGGACCAATAGGGAGCGCAGCTCCTCCTTCAGACTGTTATTCTCTGCGGCAGCCTCCTGGATCAGAGCGTCCTTTTCCATCATCACCTGGGACAACACAGACACATTATGTAGAGGGATGGGTTATACAACTGGGGCATGAGGAAGACATTCTAGAATACTATCACACTAATAATATCACTCTTATCGCTACATTCAGTTTCGATGACATGTGTACATAAATAAACATGGACCATATACTACCGGTTTACATTAAGTGTAAGAGAATCCATTCAGAATTTCTTGTTGACCTGCCATTTATGCCTCTGTACACATGAAAAAGCTCTTGAATTAGAATCCCTTTAAATGAGGATTACTCTATCCATAAGTGTTATTGTTCTTTTACCTGCAGATGTTTCTCCTCCAGCTGTTTGTACATGCCGAGTACTCGGTCTCTGTCGTCCTGTAAAGAGCCCATGGCCTTGGTGAAGGCGTCCAGCCTGGCTTTGCTGTGGCTCCTCTCCTCCTCTGCCTTTCGCAGCCGGTCCTCCAGACCTCGCACCTCCTCTCTCCTCTCCTCCAGCTCCTTCTCAGCCTCCTGGGCCCTGGCGTCAGCCTCCATCCTGGCCTCCTCTGCAGCCTGGGGGGAGCAAGCATGTAAACAGTCAAGAGGATGTAGGGGAATGGGTTTAAACATTTTCAAGCTGGTAAAACAACTTGATAGCTCAATCAAAATGGTAACGTCTCAAAGAGTCTGTAGGGAATTTTGACACCCTATTTTGAATAAATGTAGAATTTGACACTGTACGCATTAAAATTAGCAACTATTCATTGTGATCACAAAACATGACATAAAGCAGAGAGAAAACAATAGTGATGAATACCTGTGTCACGGCTTGCTCCTTCTCCCCCAGCAGCTCCACCTCTCTCCTTTCCTTCTCACTCAGATCTGTCTGCAGGGTCTCTGTCAGGGTCTTGGAGGAGCGCAGGTCTGTCTCCAGTTGTTCCACGCTCAGGCCCAGCCTCCTCTCCTCTGCTTCCCTCTCCTTCAGCTGGGACCTGGCCTCGTTGGTCTCTCCCTGCAGCTTCCCAACTGCCTCTTCCAGGGCCTGGGCTCTGTGGCGGAGCCCCTCCGCCTCGCTCTCCAGGGAGGCCAGCTGGGCGCGAGCCTCAACCAGGGAGGTCTCGGTCTGGGCTAGGGACTTCTGAAGCTCCCCCCTCTCCTGCTCCAGGGCAGCCTGGTTCTCACAGAGCGTCTTCTCTTCCTGCTCCCATTTCAGCTGCCACTGCTCGTCTGCTTTCTGCAGTCTGGACAAAAAAAGTATTTAAAAAAACATTACATAACGCAGTATAGTGTATCACAAACCTAGCAGCAAATTGGGGCAATTTAATTAAAATAATGATACAAAATGTAATAAACTTTGTCAGGAACAGTAGCCATTTGTACCTGTTCACTGTAAGCTGTAGCTCTTCTCTCCGAGCGGTCTCTTTCTGCAGCTGTTCAGCCAGATTTCTGGACCGGGTCTCTCCCTCCCGCACCTCGGCCTCCTTCCCCTGGAGGGTGCTGTTGAAGCGACTCTCCCACTGCCGGGTCTCATCCAGCACGCGGTCCCTGTCGTCCTGCAGGGAGGACATACAGCGCGAGAAGGCAGCCAGTCGGGCCAGAGACTCATCCAGGCGGGCCTGCATCTGCTGGGCCTGTCTCTCAGCGGTGTCAGCCAGCTCTCTTGCCTCACGGGTGGCATCCTCCTCTCGCTCCCTCTCCCGGTAAGACTCCTCCAACCTCAGCTCAATCTGCTTCAGCTCGGCTCCCAGCCTGAACCTCACAGAGTCCAGACTCTGCTCTGCCTCTGCTTTCAACTCAGCCTCTCTCTGTAGAGCGGTCTGCTCACAGGCTCTCTTCTGAGCTTGGGCCTGGCTGGACTCTGTCTGGGCCTCAACCAGCTGGGCTTTGCAGCTAGATAGCTCAGCCTCAGTCTTCTTCAAAGTGTCTGTGACTTTGGTCCTCTCCAGACAGGCTTGCCCAAGCTCTTTGTGGACCTCGTTGCTGCCCAGTTGCAGAGCCTTTCCCTCCCTGGCCATCTCACTGATCCTTTCCTGGTACTGGATGCAGTCCTTCTGCATCTGGCGCACCTCCAGCTGCTTCTCTCTCAGCAGCTCCTCCAGCTGCTTTGCCCGGCTCTGGCTGCCCTCTTTCACCCTCTGGGCGGACTTCAGCTGCTGCTCCAGCTCTCTCTGCTTCCCTGACTCGGCCTCTGCCTCGGCTCTCTCTCTCTGGGCCTGCCTCTTGTCCTCCTCCAGCCTGGCGGCCCGGTCCTTCTCGCTCTCAGCCAGGGCTTCCAGTTCGGCCCGCTCCCTCTCCAGTCTCTCCACCTCCCGCTGCAGCTCCGCAAGGCGCTCCCGGCTGTCTGCCGCGTCCTGCTGGTAGCCGGCGATGCTGCCATTCAGCTGGGCCAGCTGGTTCATCAGACGCTCCTCTAGGTCGTCCTTCTCTACCTCCAGGCTGCTGTGGAGCTCCTTGAGCTGGGCTTCCCTTTTAGAGCTCTCCTCCATCAGGCTCTGTTCCTTCTCTTTACTCTCCTGAAGGCGCTGCTCCAGAGAGGCTAGTCCAGCGTTGAGTTCAGCCTCACGCTCTTGCCACTGTTCCCTCTCTGACTGTAGGGCTGCCTCCATTTCCCTCAGTTTTTCCTCAATTACGGCCTGTTCACTTTCAGACATGTCCGTCTTCACTGGCTCCTCCCTCGGGGTCTGTTCCTTCTCTCTACTCTCCTGAAGACGCTGCTCCAGAGAGGCCAGCTCAGCAGTGAGTTCAGCCTCGCGCTCTTGCCTCAGTTCCCTCTCTGACTGTAGGGCTGCCTCCATTTTGCTCAATTTCTCCTCAATTAGGACCTGTGTCCTTTCAGTTGTTTCGGTCTTCAGCGTCTCCTCAAAAGAGGGCATTTCAGGTGCAGCCATCTCAGACTCCATGGCCTGACTATGTGGCTCTATGTCCTGAGGCTGGCTCTTAACTGGCTCTTGGGTAGTTTCAGGCATGGCTGTACTAGACTGCTGGGCAACAATAGCCTCGTCCACTACATCATCAGAGCTGGGGGTTTTATCTGGAGCTAATCTGTCCCCTTTCTCTAGCTGTTGGGATAGTTGCGCCCTCAACTCAACAGCCTGCTGTTCTAAGGAGTCCCTCTGTGCCGTAGTGGCATTCAAATCAGCTTTCAGAGCCTCAAGCTCCTCTTTGAGTCTTTCAAGTTCTCCTTTGAGTGCCTTGTCTTCCCTTCTTATTCCTTTCTTTTCCTCCATCTCTCGGAGTCTCTCATTCTCCTCCTCTAAATCCATTATTTTCTGCTGCTTGGTCTTGGCAAACTTCCTCATCTTGTCTTTCACAGTGTCCACCTCTTTCTGGGCCACTTCTTTCTGCCGTTCAGCCTCCTGCCTGGCTGTCTCGTGGGTCATGGCTCTAGCAACAAGCTCCTTCCTCTCCTGCCTAGCAGCTTCCAGCACACGTCTCACACGCTCGGCCTCATCACTCACGTTCTCATAGGACTTCAGCAGAGTCTCATACTCATCCTTCATCCCCTGCACCTTCTCCTCCCATTCTCTGCATGCCCGGGAAGCCTCCTCTTTGGCAGACTCAGCCTCTCTTTTACAGAAGTCTTTCTCTGTCAGCATACCCTCCATGGCCAGCTTGAGGCTCTCACAGGACCCCCCAAGGCTCTGGTTCTCCACCAAGGTCCGATCGACCTCCTCTATCAGCCTCTCTCTTTCTGCTCTCAGCTTCTCCAGCTCGACTTCTCTAGCCACCATCTTCTGCTGCAGTTCAGTGATGACTTTCTCAGTGGAGGCCAACTCCTCTTTCTGGCTTTTGTTCTCTTTGAGGGCCTCTTTGCGGGAGATAAGGGCGGCCTTGAGCTTCTGCTGAAGCTGCAGGATCTTGGCCTCGCTGCCTTTCTCTTCCTCCTGCCTCTGGAGGACCTCAGCCTCCAGTCTCTGGCTCTTTTCCTGCTCTGCTCTCAGGCCTTCCTGCAGAGAGGCTTTTGACTGGTCTTTCTCAGACACTGTCTCTTGCATGGACTGTAGGAGGGAGCTTTGCTCACCCAGCTGCTGGCTAAGCTCCATGATCTCATCGTTCTTGTTGCTCAGGAACTGCTTGAATTCCTCCACCTCTGTCTGCAGGATGGCAATGGTGGACTCAGCAGAGTCTGAGGCAGTTCCCTTGGCAGCAGCCTCCAACTCTGCTTTCACAGCTTCTGCATAGGTCTGAGCCTGGAGACACTTCTCCCTCAGAGTCTCCAACTCCTCATAGACATGTTCAATCTGGCTCTCCTTCTCTCTCAGGGCCTGCAGCTCTTTGCCCAGCTCTAGGAGCTCACTTTCCCTGAGTGACAGGCTAGCCTGGCTCTCCTGCAGCTGGCCCTCCAACTCTGTACGGGATGCCTTCTCAGCCTGGACCTCTTCTTTCAGAGCTTGTAATGAGGCCTCAATGACAGCTGAAAGTAGCTGAGAGGGTTCCTCAGCACTGGGAATGGGTTTATCACCTTGTTGTTGTTGTGCTTCATTCTCAGGTGCGGCAAAGTCCACCCAGTCTTCCTGGACCCAATCTCCTGCAGCTGGCTTCTCCATCTTCTCCGCTGCAGTGTTGGTCTCCAGCTCGGCATGTACCCCCTTCACTGTGCTCACCTCTTTCTGTGCCTGCAGTTCCTCAAGCTCTCTCAGTTTAGTCAACAGCCCATCTCGCTCACCGGTCTGCTCCTCCAAATGCTCCAACAGCCCGTTGTACTCTTCCTTTTGCTGCTTTAGCTGTTCACGGTGGTGCCGGTCCTTTTCTTTGGCCTTGCGGATGGTGTCTTTGCGAGAGTCCTGGGCCTCCTGGAGTTTCTTTTGCAGTGTTTCGCAATCTGACTCCAGTGAGGCCACCTGGGACTGCAACCCAGTGATTTCAGCTGAGGTGCCTGCCTCTGGAGTCTGCTCAGCTCCCTCACTCAGCCTTCTGTTAATTTCAAGTGTCTCTTGCAGAACCTCCATTGTCTCTTCTTTGGACCTCAAGGCTTGTCTGAACTCTTCAAGAGTAATCTCAATTGCCATAACCTCTTGTTTTCTGTCTTTTTCTAAAGCTGGTACACTTGCAGGGGCTTCCTCCGTTGCTTTCCCTACTTGCCCTTTCCTTTGATCTGCCTCTTTCTCAAACTCCGCAACTTTTGTCATCAGCTCTTTGCGCTGCACCAGGGCTGCCTGCAACCTCTTTTTAATGGTGGCCACTTGGGTTGTCAGATCCTCTTTGTCCTTTCGCAAACTAGCGAGCTCATCACCATCCTCTAAATGACTCTCCCCTGTCGCCTTCTCCTTTTCTCCAGCTTTCTCAAGCTCAATTATCTGCTCCTTCAGTTTCTTATTCTCAGTGCTCACCAGGAACTTCTCCTCACCTGCCTGGAGCAGTTTGGCAGACATGCCGTTGCTCAGCTCCATCATCTCCTGCTCTTTCTGGGTGATACGCAGTTGCAGCTCGTTAATCTCAGTGTCCCTCTCAGACAGTACAGCTTTGGCCATGTCCCTAGCCTGGGAGAACTCCAGCAGGCTGGCCTCCATGTCTTGGAGCTTCTGCTCCAGCTCAGAGGAGGCGATCTCCCCTTCTTCCAGCTGGGCGCTCAGCATCCTGGCCTGGCCCTCCTGCTCAGAGAGAGAGTGCTGAGCCTCGCCCAGGTCTGCCTGCAGGGCCTGGATCTTCTGCTCTTTGGAGAGGCCTTCTGTCTGCAGGCTGGCCAGCTGCTCCTCCAGGAGATGCATCTCCATGCTCTGCCTTTCCAACTCAGAGCCACTGTGCTTGGCCACCGTGTCCATCTCTGACCTGGCTGACTGGAGCTCTTCCTCATATCTCTGGGCCCGGGACTCTGCCTCATCCTTGGCAGCTGCCAGGGACCGAATCTCTTCCTCCAGGCCTTGGGTTCTCTCCTGTGACTCTAAGGCAGCCTCTCTCAGTCTCTGGAGCTCAGCCATGAGCTCACTGTACCTGTTCTGCAGATCATCTGCTAGGGCCTGGGCAAACACCTGTCCAGGGGCAGAGTCAGAGTCAAAGAGGGTCGCCTCCTGCTGGCTGAGGTGCACCTGCACAGTCTCACGGATGATGACCGATGAGGACTCCACCTGGACTGTGGATGTTTCCTGCTCAGAGCTGTTCTCTTCCCAGGATTGCAGCTGGAGCTGGCCAAAGTCCTGCAGTATGGGAGGCGACTGCTGACCTTCATCTTGGTTCACAGCCTCTAGGAGGGTCCAGCTGCTGTGGGCCACCTCGGAGTCACTGCTAGTGACCATCTCATCAGAGGAGGCCCCCTTAGATTCTCCGGGAGAGTCAGACTGGGGTTCAATGAGCTCTGGACTACTCTCGTTATCAGCGGAGACTGACAGGATTGAGCTATCCTCTGCCACCAGGGTGGTGTCCTCCTCTTGCGTGTCTTCTAGGAGGTCTGGCAGCACTGTAGGACTGTCGCAGGGGGCCATGGCGGTGTCCTCACTCTGGTCTAGAATCTGATCAGCGCTTACCTTTAATGCATCACTGGAGCCCTGCTCTTCAGCCAGTGCAAGACGGTCTCGCAGGGCAGCCAATTCATTGTCCTTCTCCAATAGCCGCTGCTCCAGAGCCAATACTTGGGCTGGGGAAATCAATAAAGATTCAAATGAATAGTCAACCTAATTATCTCACAATACACAATTAATTGATCATAGCTGAAATGCCAAAACAAAACAGATGTTTCATGTAACCCGTGCAGGAACTTAAATAAAGCTTCCTAAAATTCGCTCCTACCACTTATCTCTCCTATTATTCTAATTGAATAGGTCTACAAGTGGTGCCTCCCAGTAGTTCATGACTAGGCCTATATATTATAGTTTCTTCAATCTTTTTACTTTAAATGTTAACAATTCAACAATATAGATGTTTATTGACATACTGTTAATATACCGTCAACACTGTTGACATACAGTCAATACTGTTGGAATACCGTGGAGTTGCAATCTACTGTAGAGATAGCCTGCAGAGCTCTATCATACTATCCAGGTCTGTGCCCAAACAGTTTGAGCTTCTACTTCTAAAAATCCACCTTTCCAGAAATAAGTCTCTCACTGTTGCTGCTTGCTACAGACCCCCCTCAGCCCCCAGCTGTGCCCTGGACACCATATGTGAATTGATTGCCCCCCATTTATCCTCAGAGTTCGTACTGCTTGGTGACCTAAATTGGGATATGCTTAATACCCCGGCCATCCTACAATTCAAACTAGATGCCCTCAATCTCACGCAAATTATCAACGAACCTACCAGGTACAACCCTAAATCCGTAACCATGGGTACCCTCATAGATATCATCCTGACTAACTTACCCTCTAAATACACCTCCGCTGTCTTCAACCAGGATCTCAGCGATCACTGCCTTATTGCCTGCGTCCGTAACGGGTCCGCGGTCAAACGACCACCCCTCATCACTGTCAAACGCTCCCTAAAACACTTTAGCGAGCAGGCCTTCCTAATTGACCTGGCCCAGGTATCCTGGATGGATATAGATCTCATTCCGTCAGTAGAGGATGCCTGGTTGTTCTTTAAAAGTAATTTCCTCTCAATCTTAAATAAACATGCCCCATTCAAAAAATACAGAACTAAGAACAGATATAGCCCCTGGTTCTCCTCAGACTTGACTGCCCTTGACCAGCACAAAAACATCCTGTGGCGTACTGCATTAGCATCAAATAGCCCCCGCGATATGCAACTTTTCAGGGAAGTTAGGAACCAATATACACAAGCAGTCAGGAAAGCAAAGGCTAACTTTTTCAAACAGAAATTTGCATCCTGTAGCACTAACTCCAAAAAGTTTTGGGACACTGTAAAGTCCATGGAGAATAAGAGCACTTCCTCCCAGCTGCCCACTGCACTGAGGCTAGGAAACACTATCACCACCGATAAATCTACAATAATCGAGAATTTCAACAAGCATTTTGCTACGGCTGGCCATGCTTTCCACCTGGCTACCACTACCCCGGCCACCAACTCTGCACCCTCCGCTGCAACTTGCCCATGCCCCCCCCGCTTCTCCTTCACACAAATTCAGACAGCTGATGTTCTGAAAGAGCTGCAAAATCTGGACCCCTACAAATCAGCTGGGCTAGACAATCTGGACCCTTTCTTTCTAAAACTAGCCGCCGAAATTGTCGCAACCCCTATTACTAGTCTGTTCAACCTCTCTTTCGTAACGTCTGAGATCCCCAGAGATTGGAAAGCTGCCGCGGTCATCCGCCTCTTCAAAGGGGGTGACACTCTAGATCCAAACTGTTACAGACCTATATCCATCCTGCCCTGCCTTTCGAAAGTATTTGAAAGCCAAGTTAACAAACAGATCACCGACCATTTCGAATCCCACCGTACCTTCTCCGCTATGCAATCCGGTTTCCGAGCTGGTCATGGGTGCACTTCAGCCACGCTCAAGGTCCTAAACGATATTATAACCGCGATCGATAATAGACAGTACTGTGCAGCCGTCTTCATCGACCTGGCCAAGGCTTTCGACTCTGTCAACCACCGCATTCTTATTGGCAGACTAAATAGCCTTGGTTTCTCAAATGACTGCCTCGCCTGGTTCACCAACTACTTCTCAGATAGAGTTCAGTGTGTCAAATCGGAGGGCCTATAATCTGGACCTATGGCAGTCTCTATGGGGGTGCCACAGGGTTCAATTCTTGGGCCGACTCTTTTCTCTGTGTATATCAATGATGTCGCTCTTGCTGCTGGTGACTCTCAGATCCACCTCTACGCAGACGACACCATTTTGTATACATCTGGCCCTTCATTGGACACTGTGTTAACAAACCTCCAAACGAGCTTCAATGCCATACAACACTCCTTCAGTAGCCTCCAACTGCTCTTAAACACTAGTAAAACTAAATGCATGCTCTTCAATCGAACGCTGCTGGCACCCGCCCACCCGACTAGAATCACCACTCTCGACGGGTCTGACCTAGAGTATGTGGACAACTACAAATATCTAGGTGTCTGGTTAGACTGTAAACTCTCCTTCCAGACTCACATTAAGAATCTCCAATCCAAAGTTAAATCTAGAATCGGCTTCCTATTTCGCAACAAAGCCTACTTCACTCATGCTGCCAAACATGCCCTCGTAAAACTGACTATCCTACCGATCCTTGACTTCGGCGATGTCATTTACAAAATAGCCTCCAACACTCTACTCAGCAAATTGGATGTAGTCTATCACAGTGCCATCCGTTTTGTCCCCAAATCCCCATACACTACCCACCACTGTGACCTGTACGCTCTTGTTGGCTGGTCCTCACTACATGTTCGTCGTCAAACCCACTGGCTCCAGGCCATCTATAAATCACTACTAGGCAAATCCCCGCCTTATCTTAGCTCATTGGTCACCATAGCAGCACCCACCCGTAGTCTGCGCTCCAGCAGGTATATCTCACTGGTCATTCCCAAAGCCAACACCTCCTTTGGCCGCCATTCCTTCCAGTTCTCTGCTGCCAATGACTGGAACGAATTGCAAAAATCTCTGAAGCTGGAGACTCTTATCTCCCTCACTAACTTTAAGCATCAGTTGTCAGAGCACCTTACCGATCACTGCACCTGTACACAGCCCATCTGAAATTAGCCCACCCAACTACCTCATCCCTATATTGTTATTTATTTTGCTCTTTTGCACCCCAGTATCTCTATTTGCACATAATCTCTTGCACATCTAGCATTCCAGTGTTAATACTAATTGTAATTATTTTGCACTATAGCCTATTTATTGCCTTACCTCCATAACTTGCTACATTTGCACACACTGTATATATATTTTCTGTTGTATTTTTTTGACTTTATGTTTTTTTACCCCATATGTAACTCTGTGTTGTTGTTTTTATCGCACTACTATGCTTTATCTTGGCCAGGTCGCAGTTGTAAATGAGAACTTGTTCTCAACTGGCTTACCTGGTTAAATAAAGGTGAAATAAAAAAATAAAAAATAAAAAAAATACTCTGTCTACTAAACCACCAGTCTTTTAGGTTTAGTCACAGACTGTGTAAAATGGGTAAGGCCTGTAACCGCATCTGCGTCACTATGCCGGACTCTGTTGTCAGCGGGGCCTGTGACAGCACACAGTGGCCAAGCCTATGCAAACATCACTAGAGGGTATGTGCGCTGCTAGCAGGATGTATGACTGGTCAAAGTCCTGGGGGTTGGCTTTCAGATTCAAATAATAAAAATACACACAAAAGAATAGGTCTCCTTACCCTTTTCAGCATCAGACACTTTTTCCACAGATGGGTCAGTCACATACTGGACCAATGACTCACTAGCAGCCTAGGAGAGCAAGGCAAACGCCTGAGTTATTTCTGAACACACAGAGGGTGTAAACTTTATGACTTAACTCATAAATCCAGTTTCACACAGCTGTAATGTAGTTACACAATAGTTACACTGTAGTTATGATGGCCCAGTGTGTGAAGGTCAGCCCAGGGCTGCAGTCATAACAGAGGATCAGTGGAGAGGCGATTAGCATTTCCTTGACCCAAACGACAGGAGGACATTCTGCCTCAGCATTTACTAACCCCAACCACTGTCCCTCAGGCTGTCCCCTCTAAAATAGATTGTTGCCGACTGACCTGCCCCAGTAGTCAGGGCAGAGACCAGTGAGACTTCCCCACATGAATAAGCATGTGTGACACTCAATGTGCTGACTGGGCAGTCCTCACAGCACAGTGAAATAACAGTACACTAATAGATCATATTGTATCAGACTGTAAACACATACAGCACAAACGTCTATAGAGGGTTTGTTGCTTTCTATTGTGACTCCGCACAGTCAACAATTGTATTTGGAAAGGAAATTGTCTAACAATCAGATTGAACATACAGTGCCTTCAGAAAGTATTCACACCCCTTGACTTTTTCCACATTTTGTTGTGTTACAGCCTGAATTTAAAATGGATTAAATTGAAATGTTGTGTCACTGGCCTACACACAATACCCCATAATGTCAAAGTGGAATTATGTTTTTAGAAATGTTTCTAATTAATTACAAATGAAGAGCTGAAATGTCTTGAGTCAATAAATAGTCAACCCCTTTGTTATGGCAAGCCTAAATAAGTTCAGGAGTAAACATGTACTTAACAAGTCACATAATAAGTTATCATGGACTCACTCTGTGTGCAATAATAGTGTTTAACATGATTTTTGAATGATTACCTCATCTCTGTACCCCACACATACAATTACCCCTCAGTCAAGTATTGAAATTCAAACACAGACTCAATTACAAAGACCAGGGAGCTTATCCAATGCCTTGCAAAGAAGGGAACCTTTTGGAAGATGGGTAAAAAATGTAAAAGCAGACTGAATATCCCTTTGAGCATGGTGAAGTTATTAATTACAAACATGGTGGTGGCGGCATCATCTTATGGGTATGCTTGTCATCAGCAAGGACTGGGGAGTTTTTTAGGATAAAAATAAATGGAATAGAGCTAAGCACAGGCAAATTCCTAGAGGAAAACCTGGTTCAGTCTGCTTTCCAACAGACACTGGGAGAGATTCACCTTTCAGCAGGACAACAACCTAAAACAAAATGCCAAATATACACTGAGTGTATAAAACATCAAGAACATCTGCTCTTTCCATGACATAGACTGACCAGGTGAATCCAGGTGAAAGCTATGATCCCTTATTGATGTCACTTGTTAAATCCACTTCAATCACTGTAGATAAAGGGAGGAGACAGGTTAAAGAAGGATTTTTAAGCCTTGAGACAAGTGAGACATGAATTGTGTATGTGTGCCATTCAGAGGGTGAATGGGCAAGACAAAATATTTAAGTGCCTTTGAATGGGGTATGGTAGTAGGTGCCAGGCGCACCAGTTTGTGTCAAGAACTGCAATGCTGCTGGGTTTTTCACGCTCAACAGTTTCCGGTGTATCAAGAATGGTCCACCACCCAAAGGACATCCAGCCAACTTGACACAACTGTGAGAAGCATTGGAGTCAACATTGGCCAGCATCCCTGTTGAACGCTTTCGGGGGGGGGGGGGGGGGGGGACGACGACTCAATATTAGGAAGGTGTTCTTAATGTTTTGTACACTGGAGTTGCTCACCAAGACGACATTGAATGTTCCTAAGTGGCCTAGTTACAGACTTACATCGTCTTGAAAATCTATGGCAAGACTTGAAAATGGCTGTCTAGCAATAATCAACAACCAACTTGACAGAGCTTGAAGAATAAACAAATAAAATAATGTGCAAATATTGTACAATCCAGGCGTGCAAAGCTCTTGGAGACTTATCCACAAAGCCTCATTGCTGTAATCACTGCCAAAGGTGATTCTAACTGTATTGACTCAGGGCTGTGAATACTTGTGTAAATTAGATATTTCTGTATAAAATGTTCAATAGATTTACTAACATTTCTAAAAACATGTTTTCACTTTGTCATTATCGGGTATTGTGTGTAGATGGGTGAGAGAGAAAAAATCTATTTAATCGATTTCGAATTCAGGCTGTAACTAAATGTGGAATAGGTCAAGGGGTATGAATACTTTCTGAAGGCACTGTAATTTCACTGTTTGTGTGCAAACATTTGACATAAATAGATGCCATATATTAGCAGAAGTCTTGGTTCATTGTTCATAGTTTTTTTGGCATTGCATAGCTTTTCAAATAACGAGCCTTGTAATAGATCCATAGCTCTGTCTTTTACACAGATTAAAATGAGCCCATACTACTGCAGCTTATTCTGCTGATTTAATGTCCTGTTAGTGTGAATAAGTCCACCATTTGGTCAAATGACAGAAATAGACGAACAGAGAATCTAGCAATGGGTACATCAGACTGAAGAATATGGTAATTTGGGGTTCACAGATAATAAACCATATGAGCTATTTCCCCAAGAGTACATTTTGATGTTTATTTTCAGGTTATTACACGATTCAAAACAAGCTTGCAACATATGCTTCCTTAATTAATTTAGTAGTCGTAACAATCCCCTAACTTCATTTAGTGCGTCTGACTGCTCACCATTCCAATCTGCTGCTCCAGCTGTTGTATCCTGGCAACTGCCTCTTCACCTTCTGCGGTGCTCTTATCCAATTGTTCTGAAAGAAAAACAACACAATTATGAAATACGCTGCAAGCAAGCCGCTTCTTAGGGTACCATGAATGCCTTAGATTTAAAAACATAACAAAGAAACTTGCTTGATAGTGTATGTGGTTTTCTTACCTTGCAGAGTCTCCATGGTGTGGGTGACCTGGACACAGCGTTCCTCGCTCTCCCTCTGCTCCACCCTCAGCCTCTCCAGCCGGGCCTCCAGGGCCTGCAGGGTACCCAGGTACAGGGCCGGGTCTGTGGGAACGGGTCTCTCCTCCTCAGCCCCCTCTCCAGCCAGAGAGCGCAGGCCTGTCAACAACTCAGCCAGGGCCTCTCCTGCCCTTTGCCCCTCTCCATGCTCCTCTCTTAAGGCAGCAAGCTCCTTCTCCAACCTGGCTACTTCTCTGTTGGTCACCTCCTCCCGCTCTCTAGTGGCCCACTCCAGTTTCACTGTTAGCTCCTCAATCTGGGCTGCTCTGTCTTTCTCTGAAGCCTCCAGACTGGCTAGCTGGGCTGCTCTGTCCCGCTCTGAGGCTTCCAGGTTAGCTCGGAGGGCCACCAGCTCTGCCTCGGCCTGGCTGGACCACCCAGCCCACTGCTGCCTCTCCTCCTCCCTCAGCCTGCCAGCCTCAGCCAGCTCCTGCTCCATCTGGCGGAACTGAGCCGTGAGTATCTGCAGAGAGAGGGAGAGCAAGAGAGAGAGAATGAAGACAGATGAAGGACGGGGACGGTAGGGTCTACAACGAGAACTGCCAGTCAAGCAGTGACTTTCCATTTAGATGAGAAATGCGTTTGCCCCTCAGCCCTTAAGTAACATGCAATTTGTCAATCACCAAACGTACTTACTCAGAGTCAGTGTCACTCTGCTGTCACACTAGTAACTTGGCGAATAATGTTATACAGTACTCTCTGTGGGTCCTTCATTGTGAAAACACCATTCCCACTATGGCTATAAACTGACCAGCACAGTAGAGCGTGTCTGTACCTGTTTCTGCTGGTCGGCATTGTTCAGCTCCCCCTGCAGCATCTCCAGCACCTGGGAGCGTGACCGCATGGCCTCCTCCTGCTCCTCACAACGCCGCTGGGCTGCACGTAGAGCCTAGCAAGACACACACTAAGGGCTTGGGTACAGGCTATAAACAGTGTATAGGACCTGGCCTGTATGAATGATTGTACTAAAGTGAGTCAGAGAATTAAGTTTGTACCAGCTCAGTGTCGTTCTGCCTCTGCACTGTGACCCTCAGCAGCTCGTCCTCATGCTTCTGGATCTGCTCCTGGAAACGTTCGTCCTTTTCACTGACAACCGCCTGGAGCACGCAAACCTAAATGCATGACATCTCTGCAGTCAGCTAAAGGGCCCTTTTTTTATACAATGCAATCCAGAACATTTTCATTGAAATTGGCACCTGCTCCATGTGTGCAGCTTCCTTTTCACACAGGGCCTGTTCGGACATCTGGAGGCGCTCCTCGAGGTTCTTAGCCGAGGTCTCTACATCACGGAGCTTGCTCCTCAGCTCCTGGAGTTCCTCCTCCACAGCAGGAGCTGAGCTGGTGAAGGAGCTGTCTGGAGAGCTCTTTAGGAAATAGACACAAGGATTTCAAAATGTTATTGATGAGACAAAACAGCCTAGCATAGACCAACCTGGCTGTAAAAAATCTACATCACTTTGACTCTATACATAACAGCTAAAATACACATCAGAACCATGCTTATTGGATGTGGAATCATTTGAACTCAGCTAAAGGACTTACTGTTGCTCCCTCCTGCCCCTTAAGGTCAGCAATTTGTTTGGTCAGAGCAGCCATCTTGGCTTTGGCCTGCAGCTTCAGTTTAGTGAAGCGGGCATCCGCCGTCTCCCTTTCGCTCTGTAAACACCAACAAACACAGCATTGAAACTCACGTTCCAGCAACAACAGCATAATCTCAGTATATTTCTGACCACAATCTTTATTTGACAAGAAGTGCATCAAATATGAATATTTCATGAACCCAACCCACACAGGACAGAAAAAACATCTAAGCTATGCATTGAGGGCACATTCATATAAAACCACTGCACTCATTACATTTTATATTTTAGTCATTTAGCAGACGCTCTTATCCAGAGCGACTTACAGTTAGTGAGTGCATACATATATTTTTTTTTTTTCATACTCATGTCTCACACACACACACACATACAAAGTCAAAGCAACACATGCAGGCCCACAAAACCAAAGGCACACGCACCCACCCATACTCAGGCCTCACCTTGAGCTGCGTTTCGAAGGTGGCCAGCTGGCTGTCCTTATCTCTGACCACCTCCTTGAGATGCACCGTCAGCTGCTCCAGATGGGCCAGCCTCTCCAGGGGCTCCTCCTCCACCCCAGGCCCAGACTCCTCAGAGGCCCAGGGGGCATCTCCAGGGGGGAGCTGGGGGACCAACATATCCTGCACCAGGGCCACAGAGAAGAGAAGTGGATAAAAATATGCGCACTTGGAGAACATTAAGGCCTCCAAAGGTGATCCGTTAGAGCAGGGTTCCCCAAACTCGGTCCTGGGGCCGCCCCTGGGTGCACATTTTGGTTTTTACCCTAGCACTACACAGCTGATTCAAATAATCAAAGCTTGATGATGAGTTGGTTATTTGAATCAGCTGTGTAGTGCTAGAGCAAAAACCAAAACATGCAGCCAGGGGGGGCCCCAGGCCCGAGTTTGGGAAACCATGTGTTAGAGTGCTGATCTAGGATCAGTTTTGACTTTTAGATCACAATGGATTGATTATTATGGACAGAGAGGACCTAATCCTAGTTCAGCACTACTACTCTGAGACGATTGATAAATATGGGCCCAGGACACAAAACATGTGCCATGTTATGTAAGCTTGTGAGGGGTTGAGGGAGGCTCTCTTACCTGAGGGGCTCCATCGGGGGGCTCGTCCCCAGAGAGCTCCTGCAGGACGTTGGTAAAGCCCTGGGACAGCCGGCTGAACATGTAGCCGAAACTGGTGGTACAAGACACAGAGATATCAGGCCTTTATCTGGACAGGTGGGACCTGGGTCATGGTCAGTAGGCTTCAAAAGATCCTACCCAAAAAGTCCTTCAAGAGGTCCTACCTAAACGTTCCCAATATATTTTGGGGTTTTCATATCTTCTGAGTCCATAGATGCCACTACAAAATAAATGATAAACGTATCAAAAGTTTTTAAATGGTGAATATTCCATGCAGTGTTTCTTCCAATGCAAGATCCATAATCAAAGTAAACCCATGTCCTAACATGGTAGTTTCACCTTGCTTTGACATGTTAGATGAGATTTTTGAGAGATGCCCAAGATTCTAGAGTTTGGACATTGAGGGTTCTATCTGAATCAATCATAATTTATAAAGCCCTTTTTACATCAGCAGTGTCAGAAACTGAGCCAAAAAAATCTCTATGGAGTTTGCATTATGATGCATTTACAATGTTAGTTCCCCTGTTTTGTTATGATTCACATTTTTGTGTATAGAATTTATTTTAAGACAAAAACATAGATTATTTGAGTCAATCAATGGAAATAAGTGCAGTGGAAGAGAACAATTTAGACCAGTGAAATTATAGAATGAGGGTTCCTGGACAGTCAATCAGTGGAGGCTCCTCGGAGGAGGAAGGGGAGGACCATTCTCCTCAGTGAATTACATAAAAATAAAAATAGTGAAACATAAAAAAAAGTTATCAATTTTAAATAAAACTATACTAAATATATTCACGTCACCAAATAATTAATTAAAACACACTGTTTTGCAATGAAGGTCTACAGTAGCCTCAGCAGCACTCTGTATGTTAGCACCATGGTGTAGCCGGAACACAGCTAGCTTCTGTCTTCCTCTGGGTACATTGACTTCAATACAAAACCTAGGAGGCTCATGGTTCTCACTCCCTTCCATAGACTTACACAGTAATTATGACAACTTCCAGAGGATGTCCTCCAACCTATCAGAGCTCTTGTAGCATGAACTGACATGTCCACGCAATCAAAAGATCAGAGAATGAATCTAGTACTGAAAGCATAAGCTACAGCTAGCTAGCACTGCAGTGCATAACGTGGTGAGTAGTTGACTCAAATGGATAGAAAGACGATAGTTGAACAGTTTTGGACAAATTAATTTATTCCAAAATTAAGGAAAAGCGAGAGAGAGAGAGAGAGAGAGAGAGAGAGAGAGAGAGAGAGAGAGAGAGAGAGAGAGAGAGAGAGAGCGTGCGCAAGAGGGCTAGCTATATTTGGTTGTATGTTTTTTTTTTTTTTACTTTCACTTACTTAGCTAGTTTAGCATACTCAAACACCCGGCTCAAACAGAGAGAGATGCTATGTTAGCTACCTGGCTATCAAACACTGGAACTTTTCCACCGGTTCTTGTACTGAAGCAAACGTAATGAATGGGGGTTAATAATACCTGAATTTGTCCAATAGAAATTAACATTTGTAACTGTTGGACTAATGATTACTCCCTAGATCAGCTAGATACAGGCAAGAGTGTGCAAGGCTTGATTATTCAAAATGCTCTACTTTAATTCATAGGCTCGGTTGTAGCAACCTCATGATGGGTACAGGGAAAATTAGAGTATCATGTAGTAGCCTAAACCTAGCGACGTTACATTGAGCTGGGTGAAGGGAATATGAATGACAGTCATCCAATATGCTGTAATAGAAATAAGGCCATGCTCATAAAAAAATCCTCCTCCCTCATCTTAAACGGCACCGACCGCCACTGCAGTCAATCATCCTTTGTGTCAATAATATACCTGTGGAAACATACATTTAAGGGCATTATTGTTATTGTTTTGTGACCCAGATAGTTCGTGCAGAGGGCCTCGAGGTTCGAGTGTCACCGGACAAAACCGAACACTGCCGAACAATAGGGCCATTCTACTGCGGCTGCGTCACTTCGTTTTGCCAACTAGCTCCTGAACGGCAAAGATTAAGGGGAGAGATGGATGGATTACTTTCTGAACAATTTGACAGTGCTGTCTCCAAACATAGTAAGAGTATTTTATGTATATACATACATTGGAATTATGATGCTGTATTGGTTGTGCATGCATAAAAACAGCACAGTAGACAATCTCAGAGAGAACGTGAACGACGAGTTAGCTTTTCAGTGCACGTAGACAAACAGCTAGCTAGCTGGCTAACAAGAATAATATGATAAATATATCACCGTGCCTGGTTTCTTTGGAGCGCGTGGCAGCTGTTCTAAACTGCAACTCTGGGAATGGTGTGCTGATAGTTGAAAGAACGAGGCACTAACCTGTATGAGTGCTTCTCAGATACCAGTTTCTGCTTTTTATTTGATAAATCTCCTCTGCTGGATTTCTGTGCATAGCCACATCACCAAACATACCGGAAACAAAACTTGCAGAGCAGCGATTGGCCAGTGGAGGATTGCGCAACAGTAAGGGGGCGTCTGTAAATTCCGACTGTTTACCATTTTCTTCTAGAGACCATCTTAGGGTCATGGACATTTAAAAAACTAAAAATGTGCAACATGCGCCAGAACAATCTCTCTCTTTTTTGCCAAATAATGTTTTTGTCTTTTTATACCACGATTAACCTTCTTATCCTTTTTCATTTGAAACCACACAACTGAATTTATTAGGATGGGGCCGGGGCATGACCCACGGGTCAATCTGATCATCAACAATGGAAGACAACTTGCACGAAGCCTCCTCCTGCTTGCACACTACACCACAGTGTTTGTGACCTTTGTGAGTCGCTCTGTGAACTGGTTCGTGCAGATGCTGAAGTGGACCACACTGTTTGCACGGTACACCGCGTCGGTTTTTGACTCTGTCTACAGACACTTGCATTGGTGGCGTAGAAGGGGCGGTGGAGGGGTTGCCAAGCAGATCTGTCCCAGCCTTGACACAAAATCAGGGTGACCAGAGTAAACATTTCAAGTCTCTTTAAACCTGAAGAAGTCTTTAAAAAAATGTTTTCATGGTTTTAACCTAAAACCCTAGCACTAACTGGACAGCCTGCTCAAGACATCAAATCGGAAGATCTCACTGATCTTTTGGGAAAATGAAGTGCAACGGTGGTGAGAGAGTTGAAGTAGAATGGAAGGAGCCCCTTACTGAAGTCATTCAGTTTTAGCATTTCATTTTTTTTATTACTAACAGTATAGTGTTTTACAGTATATGCATGTATCAGTTGCATGTGTATTCCTTGTACTGTATAGCCAATATTAAAGTTACATGTTTGAATATTCATATCATAAGCTGCTATAATAATGTTCCAGGAATGCTTCTCCAAAACCACTAACAGGAGTGGAAGAATCGGGCATTACACACTTACATCTCTGGTATTGTAACACTTTTATAAAGGGTATAACATCAATTCAACTACACTACCTACCTATAAACTGTCATTTGTAAAATGTATAGGATGTACAGTATAGGGGTCTAACTCTAAGCAGCTATTTTGTCCCACAGCCAGCTATTCATGTAACTGTTAATAACTGAGGAGTATGTTTCCAGGGCCACCAGACAGGGAATGGGTCTTTCCCATTCTAATCTCGGCACCCAGAACCAAATCTACTCGATTACATTGATGTTCAGTCTATCACAAGACTATTCCCATTCCTGCATTATACTGTGTTTATCAGTAATTCTAACCACTATTGAGTTGAATGGATACATAATTTTCTTTAACTATGCTTATAACGTGTATCCTTTTAAGAACGTAAAATATAATTGTTTTAACTTTATTTGTACAAACTGTGAAAATACTATATGAATGGCAGCATTGTGTTCAAAATCATGCCAACAGCAATCCCTACAGTTGGAAATGCATTGACTGTTGTGTCTGTACTTCAATCACTATTTCAACCACTCATATACACTGAGTATACCAAACATTAGGACCCCCCTCAGAACAGCCTCAATTCGTCGGGGCATGGACTCTACAAGGTGTCGAAAGCATTCCACAGGGATGCTGGCCCATGTTGACACCAATGCTTCCCACAGTTGTGTCAAATTGGCTGGCTGTCCTTTGGGTGGACCATTCTTGATACACACAGGAAACTGCTGTTGAACGTGGAAAAACCCAGTAGCATTGCAGTTCTTGACACAAACCGGTGCGCCTGGCACCTACTACCATACCCTGTTCAAAGGCATTTAAATATTTTGTCTTGCCCATTCACCCTCTGAATGGCACACATACACAATCCATGTCTCAAGGCTTAAAAATCCTTCTTTAACTGGACTCCTCCCCTTAACCTACACTGAGTGAAGTGGATTTAACAAGTGACATCAATTAGGGATCAATAGCTTTCACCTGGATTCAGTCTATGTCATGGAAAGAGCAGGTGTCCTTAATATTTTGTATACTCAGTGTATATCACAGGTGTCAAACTCATTCCACTGAGGGCCGAGTGTCTGCGGTTTTTCGCTCCTCCCTTGTACTCGATAGATGAATTAAGGTCACCAACTAGTAAGGAACTCCCCTCACCTGGTTGTTTAAGGCTCTATTGAAAGGAAAAACTAAAGACCTGCAGACACTCGGCCCGCCATGGGATGAGTTTGACACCCCTGGTCTAGATAAAGCCTTTAAAGATGGAATCCGCATTAGGGGAAACGGCACTACTGTTCGCCCCCCAGTTCCTGTGTTACGGAGGTGAGCAGCGTGTACATTTTTTTTTTGCAGTACACATTCTGCAGTTCTATCACACGTGCAATGATGTGCGAGGGGAAAACAAGTGTTTGCAGTAACTTTTGTTTTTGTATACTGAACAAAAATATAAACGCAACATGCAACAATTTTAATGTTACTGTTCATATAAGGAAATCAGGCAATTGAAATATATAAATTAGGCCCTAATCTATGGATTTCACCCCTGGGCAGGGGTGCAGCCATGGGTGGGCATAAGCCCACCCACTAGGGAGCCAGGCCCAGCCAATCAGAATGAGTTTTTCCTCACAAAAGGGCTTTATTACAGACAGAAATACTCAGTTTCATCAGCTGTCCGGGTGGCTGGTCTCAGACGATCTCGCAGGTGAAGAAGCCGGATGTGGAGGTCCTGGGCTGGCGTGGTTACACGTGGTCTGCGGTTGTGAGGCCGGTTGGATGTACTGCCAAATTCTCTAAGATTTGGCAGTACGTGTCCCCAGCACAAGGTGCACCTGTGTAATGATCATGCTATTTAATCAGCTTCTTGATATGCCACACCTCTCAGGTGGATGGGTTATCTTGGCAAAGGAGAAATGTTCACTAACAGGAATGTAAACAAATTTGAGCTAAATAAGCTTTTTATGCGAATGGAACAATTCTGGGATCTTTTATTTCAGCTCATAAAACATGGGACCAACACCGCACATGTTGGGTTTATATTTTTGTTCAGTATAGTAATATCCCAAACGGACATGAAAGTTTCACCATTAAGGATTCCAGATTTAAGAACCACTAAAGGAAACTGCTTCAGGATGGGATTTCTGTGAAAGCTACAGCATGTACTCTGTACTGTAGTCTAAGTAAGAAACGTATAACCAACAACGATGTGCCACAATGTTCTATCTGGGCCTAAGCAGTTGAAGTACTTTATTGTGCATTATGCTAAATCCACTGCTTGTCTGGTGTCAATGTTATTGTTGCGCTGTAATACAGATAGTTTATGCTTGCAGAAAGCATTGTGTTGTGGTCATGATTAACTTATTAATGAGCAATGACCTGGGCCTACTTGGTCTATGAATGTGAAGGAATCTCAATAAACCAAACTAAACATAACTGTGACGTTCTTTACAATTTCCTTCCCTTTCCAGTCAAATGCCACACACACATTTTCATGATTGATGTAGGCTTGCAAATAGGGGAGCTAACATAAAATGATTCCAGATTGTTAGAGAACTCTGTCACCCAAAGAGCTAGTCTCATGGGAACAACTGTGCACGGTTGATGCTGTTTTAAAGAGCTGTCTTCAATGAAAACATCATGGTCGTTTCCAGAAACAGTAGCATTTACTTGTCGTGACGTGACTTACTTTAATGTATGACTGTTATTTATCGAATCGCCTATGTTTAATTGTCACTCGATTAAATTAATCATGTAACAATTAACTCATTAGGAATTTGGGGCACCACGGAAGAAGTCGTTTAACGAGTTACCATCTCCCGAATTAAACTCTTAAAATATATATATATATATGTATGTTATACAGTGAGGGGAAAAAAGTATTTGATCCCCTGCTGATTTTGTACGTTTGTCCACTGACAAAGAAATGATCAGTCTATAATTTTAATGGTAGGTTTATTTGAACAGTGAGAGACAGAATAACAACAAAAAAATCCAGAAAAACGCATGTCAAAAATTGTATAAATTGATTTGCATTTTGAGGGAAATAAGTATTTGACCCCCTCTCAATCAGAAAGATTTCTGGCTCCCAGGTGTCTTTTATACAGGTAACGAGCTGAGATTAGGAGCATACTCTTAAAGGGAGTGCTCCTAATCTCAGCTTGTTACCTGTATAAAAGACTCCTGTCCACAGAAGCAATCAATCAATCAGATTCCAAACTCTCCACCATGGCCAAGACCAAAGAGCTCTCCAAGGATGTCAGGGACAAGATTGTAGACCTACACAAGGCTGGAATGGGCTACAAGACCATCTCCAAGCAGCTTGGTGAGAAGGTGACAACAGTTGGTGCAATTATTCGTAAATGGAAGAAACACAAAATAACTGTCAATCTCCCTCGGCCTGGGGCTCCATGCAAGATCTCACCTCGTGGAATTGCAATGATCATGAGAACGGTGAGGAATCAGCCCAGAACTACACAGGAGGATCTTGTCAATGATCTCAAGGCAGCTGGGACCATAGTCACCAAGAAAACAATTGGTAACACACTACGCCGTGAAGGACTGAAATCCTGCAGCGCCCACAAGGTCCCCCTGCTCAAGAAAGCACATATACATGCCTGTCTGAAGTTTGCCAATGAACATCTGAATGATTCAGAGGAGAACTGGGTGAAAGTGTTGTGGTCAGATGAGACCAAAATGGAGCTCTTTGGCATCAACTCAACTCGCCGTGTTTGGAGGAGGAGGAATGCTGCCTATGACCCCTAGAACACCATCCCCACCGTCAAACATGGAGGTGGAAACATTATGCTTTAGTGGTGTTTTTCTGCTAAGGGGACAGGACAACTTCACCGCATCAAAGGGACGATGGACGGGGCCATGTACCGTCAAATCATGGGTGAGAACCTCCTTCCCTCAGCCAGGGCATTGAAAATGGGTCGTGGATGGGTATTCCAGCATGACAATGACCCAAAATACACGGCCAAGGCAACAAAGGAGTGGCTCAAGAAGAAGCACATTAAGGTCCTGGAGTGGCATAGCCAGTCTCCAGACCTTAATTCCATAGAAAATCTGTGGAGGGAGCTGAAGGTTTGAGTTGCCAAACGTCAGCCTCGAAACCTTAATGACTTGGAGAAGATCTGCAAAGAGGAGTGGGACAAAATCCCTCCTGAGATGTGTGCAAACCTGGTGGCCAACTACAAGAAACGTCTGACCTCTGTGATTGCCAACAAGGCAACAACTAAGTCACGTTTTGCAGAGGAGTCAAATACTTATTTCCCTCATTAAAATGCAAATCAATTTATAACATTTCTGACATGCGTTTTTCTGGATTTTCTTGTTGTTATTCTGTCTCTCACTGTTCAAATAAACCTACCATTAAAATTATAGACTGATCATGTCTTTGTCAGTGGGCAAACATACAAAATCAGCAGGGGATCAAATACTTTTTTCCCCTCACTGTATATCGATAAGTCACTTATCAAATAATTACCTATTTTCAGTCTCCTTCTGAACGTCGCATAATCCTTGAACCTGCAAGAACCCTAACCTTATTGATGAATCAGCAATACACAACTTGGCTAATTTATTTACTAACTAAATAAAAACACAATACAATTACTAACGTAATACAATGAAAACAGGTCCCTAGTGGACTGGACTAACATTAGCATGAATGCTTGGGTAGTGGAGGGGTCAGAATGGAAGGGAGAGACAGAGATTCAAACTATCGTAGTTACTTTGGAAACTACGCTCACAGTAATCATAATACTTATGCACCCTAATAAATCGCTCATTCGGATTATAAATGCAACATGTATTTACATGTTGCTGTCCTCGATAGTTGCGTTGATGATTTGGGACTCTGGTTTGCCCACCAGAGCTCAATGTCCTTGGTAGAGTTTCTGGTCGTAGTGGTGGTTAGAATGGATACTACAGATGTACCTGCGGTTGTCTGAGAGGGATTGTCCTCTCCTCTCGTATCTTTAGTGAAAGTTCTCTAGACGACTATACATGCCAGCTGCAGACTGAAATTGTAAGGTCTAGTGCATTGTCTTCTTCGTGTAGAGGTTGAGAGTTTCAGAGTTTCTCCATTTCAAACGTGTGGACTAACGTCTCGCGTTTTCTGGTCTTTCCGGTCTTGTAGAAATTCAACCATTTTACAACGTTTAGCTCATGCTTCACGTCCGCTGGACTGTAGAGTTTCAACCATTTTAAGCCGTGGGGCTTCCTGGTCTGGTAGAAATTCAACCATTTGCAACGTTTGGCTCACGCTTCACGTCTGCTGGTCTGAGGTGAATTTCGTCACAAGGCTTTTTATGCACTCGGGGTAAAAGGGGCGTTCCCTCATGTTTGTGCTCATCTGGGCGTGGCCACTGACTGAGAACAAATCAATATGGAAAACAATAATCTCATCTAGAATGCTAAAATCACTTATCTTTTATTCTATCTATTATTATACTTAATCATTCGTTTTATACAACAATTAGATGCAAACCTCATAACTGGGAAGTGTACACCCCCAGAGATACCGTTATGTTGTTCCACCGTCTTTAATGACATCACAACATAGTAACGAATTTCACATGATTGTTCTTTAAGTCCCCACCAACCATTTCCCACATTCTTTTTAAGTAGGAATATTGTTTCATTATCCACTTTTGGATGTTGGAGTCTTGGCGGGAAGACTTCCTTTGTTAACAAAGGGGTCCTTTCTCCCAATACTTCATGGCAAGGAAGAGAAAGTCTGCACTGTATTTACGACCGGTCATAAAACTGGCCCCCAGGAAAGGGGGTGTTCAAACCTTTGCCTAGCCGGCATATTTGATCCTCAACCCATGAGGGCAAGTCATGACATACTTTACAATTGCTGATCCAGAGAAGCAATGCATCTGTTCATATGTATGACTAATGATGCTGCAGTGCATTTACAGTGGTGGAAAAAGTACTCAATTGTCATACTTGAGTAAAAGTGAAAGTAAATGCTATACATCAAATTCCTTATATTAAGAAAACCAGATGGCACACTCCAACACTCAGACATCATTTAGAAACAGTATTTGTTTAGTGAGTCTGCCAGATCAGAGACAGCAGGGATGGTTTATATTGATAGGTACATGAATTGGAGCATATTGCTGTCCTGCCTTAGCATTTGAAATGTAAGTTGTCAAAAATATAAATAGTACAGACAGCCCCAAAAAATTACTTAACGTTCCAATGCAGCAATTTCTATCTCAATATCAAATAATTTCTGGGTAACAATTAAGTACCGTACTGTGATTGTTTTCAATTGAAACTGTCAAAAAGGGGAAAAAATAGCTTTTTAGCAAAGAGCAATTTCTCAAGCAAGAATTTTGCTAGGACTGTCTGGGAGTTGTCTGAGTGGGGAGGGGAAAACTGAAAATTAGCTGTTGGCAGAGAGGTTTGGATTGGTCTATTAAATAATTAACCGCTTGGTGATATCAACAGGCAGGCCAAAACTCCATCAAACAGCTCTTACACTAAAAGGGCATTATCATTTTCACAATATTATTCCAACCTCAGTGTGGAAATATATATAAAACACAGGAAAATCACGTTTTTGACTGCACTGGGCTTTAAATAGTACTTATCAGTTTGGGAGGAGAATACCAAGGTGTTAGTCAGCGTCACTGTTCCATGGTTGGTGGACAGTCCTCCTTTCCTCCAATGAGACCTTAAGCCCTTTATCAGCTACTGCACCTGGGTTACAGCCAATTAGAGACAAGGAGAACACAACAGGGTGTGGCCCGTCCCGACCTGATACTAAAGCCCCTGGCCGGTGCCCACCTCTTCCCCAGGTCCCATCGTTGTGTGACTGTGAAGAGCGATATCGTCCGCTTCACAGTAGACCAATAGGGCTCTTAAGGCGACCGCCAACCCCCTCTTTCAACAATTCGATAGGCTCCAGCCATCACAACACAGTCAGTCGACTCTACAGACATGGGTAACTCTACAGGATCCACCGTGGAAGATCTCCAGGCCGTGGAGAAGCACCTCTGGTATAAGAAGTTCATGACAGAGTGTCCTTCGGGTCAGCTCACCCTGCATGAGTTCAAGCAGTTCTTTGGGCTCCGGGGACTGGATGCTGAGGCCAACGCCTACATCGAGCAGATGTTCCGCACGTTCGATATGAACAAGGTAAGACTTTTCTGCATTCATTGAACCGAGGCTGCTTGCAAAGGGGATGCTATAGGCTAAAATGGGCTTTACATTTATATGTGAAAGTAGGAATGCCTCAGGCACACTCAAAATGGGGAAGGGGACACCTTACCAACAGAGGTACGTATAAGGATATGATTGGCTGTATTGTAAATGTATGCACTAATTACAAGTGCACCTAAATTTATAGAAATGTCATAATGCCACTACTCGAATAAGACCTCTAGTTCTCAATTTTCCAAAAGCTAAAGTACATTTAAAAAAGTGAACCAGAAAGAATCTACAGTTAAACATAGGGAATACCTTGAATCCAAAGGTTTTTGTTTTGACTAGTCTTTCCGTTTGAAGAAGCTAATCGTCTCACAAGTACTAAGGCTCAATTTAGTAACACTGTCACCTTTGATTATAATAGGCTGGGATTGGATTCATATGCGATTTAGTATGAGGATTATTTTGAGACAAGTTGTCAATATCTCTGTGGTAGGAGTGCAGTCTGAGCTTACCTATTATTTCTCTCTTTAGAAAGACAGCACCAGGTTCTGGTATTCTCCAGTACATTCTGGTCCATTTCAGAATCAATGAAATGATTTCAGCATCAGAGACGGCTGATTCTAATTAGTGATAGCTTATGTAAAAGTTGAATGACGGAACATGGTAACAGTTGGTTACACTGATCAGAATATTGAGTGTTCACTTCAAATAAATTACTTGAATCTCCCTTTTATCACATTGAAGCCTAAGGAATGTCCAGATCTCAAGAGCTGTGTGGCAGAATAGACCTTTTGTCTTTTGAGTTTCCCATTTTTGTCAGTACCGAGTAGTTATGCTTGTACCTGGGGAGGTTGGAAACCATGGTGCTATTCCCTGGGGACAGAACTAAGTGACTGCTATTTTCTGATCTTAAGTACAGTGCAGTGGACAAGGCTGGTAATTATGTTATTATAAAATGGGTTGTTTGAATCCTGGATGCTGATTAGGAAGTGCAGTATGACAATCTTAGATTGTGCACTTTGGCTGCATTTAAACTAATTGGTATTTTTTGACCAATCACCTCAGATCTTTTTCAGAGCTGATCTGATTGGTCAAAGACCAATTAGTGAAAAAAAAGAGCCATAGTGAAGTGAGGGAGGGTGTCAGTGTAAAGCTGAGGGAAGTGCGACTCATTTGGGTTGACCCAGAGGTCACTAATGCAGCCAAGTAATTTTGTTTTGTAATATACAGATGTAGGATCTTAATTTGAGCCAGTTTTCTACAGCAGTAAAATAATCCTGCAGCAACAGGAAATGTGAATTATTATGCAGATTATAATTCATGGACATTTTTGTAGGGGTTGATACATTTTTCATATGGGAAAATCAAGTCTGACATTTTTAAGTGGAAATGACAAACTTCAGAAGCCTTTTTAAACCTCATACACTAAGGTTTTAAAATGTCCTACATTGCAGGAAAGTTAACCTGCAACATGGTGATCAAATTAAGAGCCTACATCTGTACGTCTTGCCACGGCCTTGGCACAGATCAGTGGGGCGATAATCCCACACCGATTATACATAGTTATCATCCCTGATAATGGATCTTCTAAGCAGAACATGATCACCTACATCTTTAGGAGATGACTGAGATAATCTGAGATGTTAAAAAGAGACATTCCAACTAAAACACTTAATTTTTTACAGGATGGCTACATAGACTTCTTGGAATATGTGGCTGCTCTGAGTCTGGTAATGCGGGGTAAAATGGAACATAAGCTCCGCTGGTACTTTAAGCTGTATGATGTGGACGGCAACGGGTGCATTGATCGAAGTGAGCTGCTAAACATCATAAAGGTATAGAGTCCAGTCCAGATAGGCAGTGCTGTGCAATGGAATCTGTATCACACAAAGGCATGCAGGCTAACTCACTCCTTTTCTCTTCTTCAGGCAATCCGTGCAATCAATGGGAATGAAAACCAGGAAGTTGATGCGGAGGAGTTCACCAACCGGGTGTTTGACAAGATAGACGTCAACGGAGATGGCGAGTGTCCACTTCTTTTTTGTCACAGACTTGTAGGGTTGCGAGTTCTGTCCCTTTCCATTTCAGGTAAACAACCTCTTGACCTTGTCTTCTCCCTTCTACCCATCAGGGGAGCTGTCTTTGGAGGAGTTTGTGGCAGGGGCTCACACTGACGAAGACTTCATGGAAGTGATGATGAAGACCTTGGATCTCACCCACATAGTCGCCATGATCCACAACCGGAGGCACAGTGTTTAGAGTCTGCCCTCAGACGCCTCCATCTCCACTCTCGATTGTAATACACTGCCGAAGGGTCACATAGGAGCTGAGGCATGAGCCCTCTCAAAAGATCTAGCCCAGATTTTTATGAAGACAATCTTTATCTTAGCAATGCTGAAGGGCCATGCTTTGAATGCATTCTTTGTTATCGTACTTCACAAGGAGGTTGAATGACGATGAAAAATGCCCTTTGCCTGCATACAAATGACTCAGTCAACCATCGCTGGCTGGTTATTGACCTTGTGCATGATCTAAATCTCTGAGAGGTCTACATGATGAGAGAGATCATCTCTCACACCGTCAGCTGAACCTGTGACCCAACTAGGTCATAACATAAGGAGGGTGGAGGATAAAGAGGAGGGTGGAGGGAGTGGTGACTACCCAGGGTGTTGACTACCCATTATAACCCATGCATTCCTGACCAAAAAATAAATAAAAAATTTAATCCCTCATCCACCTCAGACAGATTCCTGTAGGGAAATTATCCTTTCCAAACCACATCGATAATGACGTCTCAATTTATCTTTTAGACCAACCTCAGTTATTCAGCTGAGTGGTTCCTCTCTATGACTGTGTTCCCGGGTTCTATTGGAGGAAGTTATAATTCACCTACTTTCCTCCCAGTACAGTCAGTTGTCACCTCAAATATAACTAGAACCCAAGTTTATTCTGTGCCATGACTAAACGGTCCAGTTCCTCAGGAAACAGGTACTTCCACAAGTTAGGGATCTCAATAATTGTATAACACTTATGTCACAAAATGCACTTATAAAAAAATATAAGACCAGCATGTTTTTACATTGCACTGGCCCCAGTTGTTAGGAGATTAAAGTTAGCATTTTCAGGTCTTCATTAATTTGAAGGAATATCTTAACACAACTACATTCTAATGTTTTCCCTACAAGACAGTAAAGTGTAAAAAATAAATTGTGCAAATTTGTTTCTGTGTTTCTGTGAGTGTGTGAGACATTATGCATGAATGATCAATGCTCTCGCCTAGTGGGCATTAGAATGACCTTTATATAGACCCGTAGCCCACTAACCTCATGCCTTCTGTAGAAAGAAACATTTTACCAAAGAATTGCTCTAGTTTATAATTGTAAAATAAAGATTGAAATCAACATTGTATTTTCATCACGCTCCACAGCTTTAATTGCTCGCTATTGTTTTAGAAATCAAAATGCCTAACAGACATTACAGTCTCTGTGGCGTAATGAGGGAGACAGGGAGGTGAGTCACAAGCCAGACTGTGCCAATGTGGTTGCCACGACAACCATGCACCATTTCCTTGGTAACACGCATGCATAACGCACTACAAAAAGGTTACGCAGCACTTACATGGATCTGAATGAATCTGGAAGGCAGGACACAGACCATGGCAGTCTGACAGTCAGCAGCATGTTTAAAAACCACATGAACATTATGTCAAATATAAATAAATATGCCGGCTGATACATAGATTACACCCAAACCAAATAAAAAGGAGTAGAGTTCACAGTCAGTCAGTGTGAGGACCTAAAACCACCAAAAATCCCCTTGTGGATCTGACTGTACCGGCTTTACCTCTGCAGACAGTCAGGACAGACTGCATTGTGCTGCGCTGGTTGATCCACTGCTCACAGGATGAGTGTTTCCATCTGGATAAAGGCCTTTAAATCATCTCTAAAACATAGCCGCAGCCTGCAGGCACATCCCAAGAGGAGGCCATTGTCATCAGTTAGGGGATTCACTGGGGCAGGAATGGCTAGTGACAAAAAACAAGTACCCAGGAATATGGCACCTGTTAACCCAGAAAGCATTAATAATCTACCACTGCAGCCCATAACACACCACTTACCAAATCAATGCACCACTGTTATCAGGGAGGAAGTCAACCATCATGAAGAGGTGATCATTTTACATTTTACTAATTTAGCAGACACTCTTATCCAGTGCGACATACAGTAGTAAGTGCATACATTTTCATAAAAAAATGTCATACCCCCGTGGGAATCGAACCCACAACCCTGGCGTTGCAAGCGCCATGCTCTACTAACTGAGATACACGGGACCAATGAGCCACTAGTGGACTGCTACTGCCTAGTGCCTTAGCTCAGATCCCTCCCACATATAGCTTAAAGGGAATCTGGGAGACTACCTAGTACATGGGGCTTTGACCTTTATGGAATTTTGGGTAACGAGTCGTTGTCATGGAAACGGCCATGGTTATTGTCAGTCATTTTTGTTGAAAAATGTTTTGCGCTTGTATTGTATTATAATGAATCTTTGAAAATAGCCATGACATACCTAATGAATACAACACAGCTTTGGTGACAACCGCGTCTCAAAAATGAACATTGGAACATTTGGAAAATAAGTTACTACTCTCGACCATGCTGTTCTGCTCGTAAAACAATGACCAACTTTACCCTCATGGGTAAACTTTCCTATATCTACTTGTAAATAAAGTGGAATACCCCCCCCCTCCTCCTAAAATGAAGGTTTTAAGAAGATTATTATTATTTTTTTCACGGTTATTGTCCATAATTGTCAGTTACACAATTATTGTGACAATCTTATTTCATACTATCAGCACAGCCATTTACGCCAACAGAGCAATTAATGGGACAATTTGACTTCATGGGAACGCAACATCTAGAATCAAAGAGAAGAAAGGCTAGACATATTATATTATATACCCTACATGTTGTACCTTAAAAGAAGTCTTCGATGAGTCCTTAATTCTACCAGGTTCATATTGTGCGTTGCTGTAGATGTCAGACTATGGAGAGAACACAATCCTGTCACAATTATGAAACCTTTGTTAACAGGTACATTTTATTTTGAATTATTGAAAAATAATATTGAAGGCTCCTGTCAATCCAGTAAAGTATGAATGTTCTCTATTGTTTGTACACCACAATCCAACAGGTGTAGGTAGGGAATCAATAGGCACATTCACAATGCTGCAGATGCTGGTGTCTGACAGTGGTTCCAGTCAGCCACCAGGGAGCAGTAAAGCATAGGCCTAATGATTCCATAGTCCTCTGGTCCTGCAGTCACACAGTGAGACGTCCTAACAACCGAGGCATCTCCCACCTTTCTGCTCATGTTTGTCCAATGTCCACCAGTACAGAGTCCAGCTGAATTCCTCTCCCTTATACCACCATGCTCACAGGAAGTCATACAGGTACTTTACCATGTCAAAACTCACAGTCCTTGAAAATCAGAGAATGGGGTCACAACAGTTAGCAAAAAGACCCAATCTGATATTTCAAAATATAAATGTCTAGCAGTAAAACAGATCTGTGGTGAACACACCAAGGCAGGGCTCTCCAACCCTGTTCCTGGAGAGCTACCCTCCTGTAGGTTCACTCCAACCCTAATCTAGCACACCAAATTCGAATAATTAGCTGGTTGATGAACTGAAAGAGGTTCAACTGGGGTTGGAGCGAACACCTACAGGAGGGTCGCTCTCCAGGAACAGGGTTGGAGAGCCCTGCACTATAGACAACAGTAACATAGACACCTGGAGATGGCGAGGACGAAGTCCAGAGAGACAGCACATTTGTACTTGGGCGCATCCAGCTGGTCATCGTGGCCCACCTGATTCAACAGCTGAAGGGTCACCAGAGAGGAGATCTAAGGGGGGGTGATGAGGGCTTGTCATCAACCATGTTTCATTTGGCTTTACACAAATAGAGAATTCAGACTGGAGATCAAATCATTTTAAAATCACTTCACATTGCCCCCGTACCACTACATAAATTCAAGAGCAGTTCAGGGGTTGAAATAATCTAGCCAAGGGGACATCTGGTAAATTAGAACCATAATCCAGTATTATCCAATCATACACTAATTCTGCCATCACCACATGACTGTTCTAGGAGTTCCACTACATAACTTCGCTACATCATTTTCCATGATCCCAGTTCAGAGTCAGAGCTGATTGAGGACCTTTTTTACTGAAGAATGTGTTTGTTTTATACTGAACAAAAATATAAACACAACATGTAAAGTGTTGGTCCCATGTTTCATGAGCTGAAATAAAGGATCCCAGAAATGTTCCATACATTTTTCCAGCTCCCCCGTGGCTGCGCCCCTTCCTAGTCATGTGAGATCCATAGATTAGGGCCTAATGAATATATTTACATTGATTGATTTCCTTATATGATCTGTAACTCAACTAAATCTTTGAATGTTGCATTTATATTTTTGTTCAGTATATATGATTGCGTTGTACTTTTCGTGTATTGATGTGTATGTTTGATAAAGGCTTCATCTGTAAGAGACCTTGTTCTCAGCATGACTCCCTGTCAAAATAAAAGTTAAATAAAACATTCTAAATGATCCCTTGGATGACCCTGCAGAAAGCCTGAGTGTTTCAGCTGACCTGACAGAAAACACTGGCGGTGGGGGCCACTCTGCTGTCCACCACACTGTAGAAGATGGCCAGGAGACGGTCCAGGGGGAACGGCTTGGGCCCCAGCAGGTGATTACTGGTCTGAAGGGGAGGGAGGGAGGGAGGGAGGGAGGGAGGGAGGGAGGGAGGGAGGGAGGTGGATTCACAAGGTAGAACATCTCATTGACTAAACCTAAATAATAGTACTGCAGCTTTAGCTAAAGAGAATCACCTTTTCATGTTTCTTCAAAAAGTTGGTCTTTTTTATTTTGCCATGGTGCTGTTGGGGCAAGAGAGAGCGGGAATTAAAAAGAATGCAAACAATTACATTAATATAACCTACAATCCATCTGCAATATTAAAGCTGATCTGCCCCCTCCCCCCAAAATCCTTTAAAAAATCACTAGAAATATGAGTAGCCAAAGTAGCAGGCTAATAGAGTTGCTGAATAGCAGGTGGCATTGATGTTTAACAACTCCCTCCTATTTCAATGATGACTTGACAATCATGTGTCTAGCTTTTGAAATGGTGAATGAGGTTCAGGTGCTGAATGGAGAGAACAGGTACCTTGAGGAAGAAGCGTTTGTCAGTGCGAGCAGGGTTGTAGGAGGCCAGGTATGCAGCTATCAGCAGGAACTTGGAGTAGTAAGGCAGCTCCACATGGGCATGAGCAGACAGACCTGAGAAAGGCAGAGGAAGCTCTCAATGTCATTACCGTGAGAAATATGTACAACAGCATCATCTACAGATGGCATGTGGATAGGAGAAGAGAGAAACATCTGCTGTTGTTTCCACTGTCTGGGTATCTAGTACCAATGAGCCTGGAGTAGACCCTCCATTCAGTTTAGAGGGTCCACTCCCCTGAACTCCCTCTCAGGCTGGGGACAAGCAGCAACACAAAGCCGGCGATAGCTGGGGTCTGGGCGTGTGTGAAGTGGTCCTGGTCACTAGATTCTAACTAGGTTATTTCCACCGGTCTTGTTCCCAGTGCATATGCATCTGTGTGTCTTTGTATCTGTGTGTATCTGTGTGCATGTGTCCACGCGTCTCCTTGCCTACCTCTCACGGCCCCTGCCTCCTCCTCCTCCATCTGCAGCTGTTGCTCCCACTGCACACTGAGCAGAACAGAGACGTGACAAAGTCAGGGGACACTGTTACAGAGCCAGCAGCACTGAGCCAGTGTTGTGTAGTTGTGTAGTAAAGACAGGCAAACGTCATTAAGGCTGTCTGTCGTCAAAGTCCATGAGAGAATGAGGTCGGTCACAGAAGCTAAATCAATGGGACTCGATCATCTCTGGTTGAGGCAGATGTACACAGACAGACCTGGACACCTCTCGCAGGTACACCGTCTGCATGGCCTTCTTCAGGTGAGGCTCGATGTTCCTCCACAGCTTGTGAGTGTCACCCTCTTTCACTGAAGGCAGAGGAATTGAAGAGTGGAATTAGAACATTGATCATCTGAGACACAAGCTAAAGAGAGGATAACATGAAAGGAATCCCTCATCAAATGAAAGTACAGAGAGCGAGAGAGAGAGAGAGAGAGAGACTAAGGGAGAGAAGACAGCAAAGTAATTGAAATATTGATGTAGTTACTGTTCTAGAAATATGAATATATTACCTTTGCCTTGCTCCAAAGGTTCAACAAATTTAGAGAAATTGAGGGCAGCCTGTTTGAAAAGAGAATTAAATATATGAAAGGACAACAAGTACAGACTATGACAATGTAAACAAAAATGTATGCACGCATGACTGTAAGTCGCTTTGGATAAAAGCGTCTGCTAAATGGCATATTATTATTATTATTATTATTACAATTCTGCATATCAAACAAAACCACAATCCTTAGAAGTAGTAACTCAACTGGACTAAATAAAATAGTGATGGATAGCCTGGAAACAAACTCATGCTGAATCCTCAAAGGGCTGCATGGTGAGTGTGTGTGTGTGTAAGATGTCAGAGCAAACTGTTGCCTAATCTGAAATTAACCCCTTGCACCAACCTATTGACACTTCTTTAAGCCCCAGCATACAGTCGTGGTCAAAAGTTTTGAGAATGACACAAATATAAGTTTTCACAAAGTCTGCTGCCTCAGTTTTTATGATGGCAATTTGCATATACTCCAGAATGTTATGAAGAGTGATCAGATGAATTGCAATTAATTGCAAAGTCCCTCTTTGCCATGAAAATGAACTTAATCCCCAAAAAACATTTCCACTGCATTTCAGCCCTGCTACAAAAGGACCAGCTGACATCATGTCAGTGATTCTCTCGTTAACACAGGTGAGAGTGTTGATGAGGACATGGCTGGAGATCACTCTGTCATGCTGATTGAGTTAGAATAACAGACTGGAAGCTTTAAAAGGAGGGTGGTGTTTGAAATCATTGTTCTTCCTCTGTTAACCATGGTTACCTGCAAGGAAACACGTGCCGTCATCATTTCTTTGCACAAAAAGGGCTTCACAGGCAAGGATATTGCTGCTAGTAAGATTGCACCTAAATCAACCATTTATCAGATCATCAAGAACTTCAAGGAGAGAGGTTCAATTGTTGTGAAGAAGGCTTCAGGGCGCCCAAGAAAGTCCAGCAAGTGCCAGGACCGTCTCCTAAAGTTGATTCAGCTGCGGGATCGGGGCACCACCAGTGCAGAGCTTGCTCAGGAATGGCAGCAGACAGGTGTGAGTGCATCTGCACGCACAGTGAGGCGAAGACTTTTGGAGGATGGCCTGGTGTCAAGAAGGGCAGCAAAGAAGCCACTTCTCTCCAGGAAAATCATTGGGGACAGACTGATATTCTGCAAAAGGTACAGGGATTGGACTGCTGAGGACTGGGGTAAAGTCATTTTCTCTGATGAATCCCCTTTCCGATTGTTTGGGGCATCCGGAAACAAGCTTGTCCGGAGAAGACAAGGTGAGCGCTACCATCAGTCCTGTGTCATGCCAACAGTAAAGCATCCTGAGACCATTCATGTGTGGGGTTGCTTCTCAGCCAAGGAAATGGGCTCACTCACAATTTTGCCTAAGAACACAGCCATGAATAAAGAATGGTACCAACACATCCTCCGAGAGCAACTTCTCCCAACCATCCAAGAACAGTTTGGTGACGAACAATGCCTTTTCCAGCTAGATGGAGTACCTTGCCATAAGGCAAAAGTGATAACTAAGTGGCTCGGGGAACAAAACATTGACATTTTGGGTCCGTGGCCAGGAAACTCCCCAGACCTTAATCCCATTGAGAACTTGTGGTCAATCCTCAAGAGGCGGGTGGACAAACAAAAACCCACAAATTCTGACAAACTCCAAGCATTGATTATGCAAAAATGGGCTGCCATCAGTCAGGATGTGGCCCAGAAGTTAATTGACAGCATGCTAGGGCGGATTGCAGAGGTCTTGAAAAAGACACTGCAAATATTGACTCTTTGCATAAACGTAATGTAATTGTCAATAAAAGCCTTTGACACTTATGGAATGCTTGTAATTATACTTCAGTATACCATAGTAACATCTGACAAAATTATCTAAAAACACTGAAGCAGCAAACTTTGTGAAGACCAATACTTGTGTCATTCTCAAAACGTTTGACCACGACTGTACATCTGAAAGGACTGGATAAGTGTGTAAGACATTAATTTTTTTCAGACTTACAAGGGGGTATCAAGACACATCTAGAGATGCAAGGGCTAGTTCTTTTTCTGGGCTGTCTGAGTGTGTTATGACGGAGTGTGTTATGACGGAGTGTGTTATGACGGAGTGTGTTAACAGCTATGAGAGAGTTGAGAGTTACTGAGTTACTGAGTGTGGTCTGAATGTGTGAGAGTTCAGTGTTACTATAAGTGTGCCTGACTACTTATGAGTGTGTGTAACTGACCAGGTGTCTGAGCTCTCGGAGGTCCCTGCAGACAGAGTAGAAGACTCCCAGTAGGATGTTGATGAAGGCAGAGTAGAGCTCTGGGGAGTAGGATGGGTGGCTGTCCTCAGACAGGATCTGCTGCAGCTCACCTGCACAGGGACAACACACGCAGTCATCACCTGCCTCAAATGAAGTCATACACAAAGACTCCCTCACACTTGACTGTAGTCATTTTATGTACAGGAACTCAGACATTCTTTCAAACATTGATCACACTGTATCCCTAAGTGTTCATTTTCTCGACGTTCTCTCACGGATGCCTTTGTTTGCTGTGTTCTGCCACAGTCACTGCTCAAAACCACAGGTACAAAGAGTTCTCACACTAATCACAGGAGGTTGGTGGCACCTTAATTAAAGAGAATGACTGGAGCAGAATCAGTGGAATGGTATCAAATAGATCAAACACATGGTTTCCAGGTGTTTGCTGCCATTCCATTTGCTCCGTTCTGGCCATTATTATGAGCCATTCTCCTCTCAGCAGCCTCCACTGACACTAATCCATCTGTACCTAATTCAATGCTGAGGGCCATAGATGCTTGTCTGTTGACAGCTGTACCTTTACTGTAATCAGGGAAGTGGAGCAGCAGTGGTTCAAAGCAGCCAGTGTTGGGTCGGAACTTATCCCACACTATCTCACTGAGCAGGATCACCGTCACATTGTCCTTAACCTGCCAGAGAAACAGTGTATCAGTTACGTAGAGGTACAGGATCAGATCACAGATCAGTTATTTGGCATCACATTGTGGATTCACAAAGAATACAACTATGTTAGTATTCAACATTTGGTATTCAACTACACCTTTACAGTACCACTACAATATCAATGCAAGGGGATGTGTTTTCCTCCTTCAAACCTGAGTAAACTAAAGAGGGAGGACAGTTATGTAGACTGCTTTTCAAGTGCATTCTCCCAACACTACACATTACTGCTTCTAATTATCATCTCAAAAGCTGCATCTGTCACTGTGACCGCACTAGCTGTGTGCCACTCACAAGGCTGTTTAAAACACTTCTACCAAGATAAAGACAGGCGGCATTCAGCCTTAAAAACTAAATGAAAACTAAACATTCTGGTCGTCTATCCGCACTTTTGAGGTTCAGAATTAATATGCAAAGAATGATTATCAAGAATGTCATTCTTCCTCATCTCTGCCTTTCAAATAACTTTTACGAGTGCATCCTTGGAACATTAAATTCAAGGTTATCTATCAAAAAGGGACCCTTCTGCGCTAGTTCACCATCCATTACTCATGGTCTGTCTGCAACTTAATGAAATAGTATGCTCAAGAGGTGACATGACTCTTACCAGTTCCTGAAGGCGCAAGAAGGCAGGGAGGAGATTGGCTGCCATATCTCTAAGGAGCTCAGCCCGGTCCAGCACCTACCCAGATACACACAGCAGAGGTCACTGTAACTGTTTCTTAAGACATATTATAAACTGGATGGTTCGAGCCCTGAATGCTGATTGGCTGAAAGCTGTGATATATATATATATACACCACAGGTATGACAGAACATGTATTTTTACTGCTCTAATTACCTTGGTAACCAGTTTATAATAGCAATAAGGCACCTCAGGGGTTTGTGGTACATGGCCAATATACCACGGCTTAGGGCTGCATTCAGGCACTCCGCGTTGCGTCGTGCTTAAGAACAGCCCTTAGCTGTGGTATATTGGCCATATACCACACCTCCTCGGGACTTATTGCTTAAATATACTACAAATTATGCTGTATAACAATTCATGTTATACTTATTCGGAAAGAGAATCTGCATTGTAACTGAGGATGCAATGTTTTAAAGAAGTGGATTATCAAGCAGGAATATTACAGGTGAGGATGATTTTTACTCACAATGTATCGTGTCTGCTTGGCTGGGGCCTGGACACACAGTTGTTTGTAGACTCGTACGAAGTCTGACAGGGAGGGACTGCGGGACAGTAGGGAGACAGAGTCGGAGCCAAAGAGGGAGAGCAGAACCTGCTCAAACAACAGTCCTACAGAGACACATTCCACACAGCTCACTGTGGCATAGGGAAGCTCCAGTTCCTTCAGCAAGGTATGTATCACATGGCTTTTTCCTGTGGCACGATGACCATAGATGAAAATGGAAGGGTAGCTGCATTGCTCTGGCTGTAGGCACAAAATGAATACCATTTATTAAAGTCCCAAAACAAACAGTGATTCACATATTTGGGCTAGAAAACATTGAAAAAGTATTATGTAATACAGTGGCGGTCGATGCTGTTTAAGATGAGGGAGGATGCTAAAAATAGTTTATGAGCATGCCGTTATTTCTATTACAGCATATTGGATGACTGTCATTCATATTCCATTCACCCAGTTCAATGTAACATCGATAGGTTTAAGCTACTACATGATACTTGAATTTTCCCTATACCCATCATGAGGTTTGAGGTAATTTGAGGTGACAGACAGTGACACGTGGACAGACAGTGATACATTCAATACCGCCTTGCACACTCTTGCCTGCATCTAGCTGATCTAGGGTGTAATCATTAGTCCAACAGTTGCAAACGAGAGTTTCTATTGGACAAATGCAGGTATGTTCATCCCTGTTTCGTTCCGTTTAGGAAACGTTTTTCTACAGAATCGTCAGAATGAATACACCCCTGATCACACGTAAACACAGTTCACTTTCATAGCAGCCAAGTTGTATTCCTTCTCGCATCTACAAGGTCTCCTCCTCTCACCTTTTCCCTTCGCTTGTGGACTTCAATGAACAACACATCAGCTGTATGTGACCAGGCGGAAAAAAAAACGTTCCAAGCCAAACCATGTCATAACCTCTACACACAGCCTACATCGTTGTCACCATATGAGCTAAAGTAACGTCATACATACTCAACATATCTAATAGAACTAACACATTAGTAAACCCCCTACAATCATGCAGTACAGTGTACAGTCAGTAAGCAGTACACTGTTTGCAGAATGAAGATTGTCAAACATTCTATTAGGCGCTTGATGTTACAATGTTTCAAATCAGACACAGACCTCTCCCATCAACGCCAGTAACATGCTAGCCTGGACTTCTCTGCAAGGCAACCTCTCCGTCACGCGCTGCAACTTTTCTTCCTCATACCCTGGGTGGTGAAGTTGTGCTGGCATTGTTTAGGCTACTTTTAGACACACACCGAACCGTAAAGTGTGTGACTTACAAAGTAGTTTGGCCTATAATAGAGATAAAGAGACAGTTACAGAACAAGATAACTCTTTACAAACTAGCAGTGCATTGTGCAAGCTGTCTGTCTTGAACACTTTTGCTTCCCTTCCTCTGCAGCAGTGCTAACTAGCTAGCTGGCTCAACTGACAACAACAGTGTGGAAACTCACGGGTAATGTTTAGTTGTTGAAAGTTCACATGTTGTTACTGTAAGCATACTGAATAATGTTACCTGGTTCGAGTTAATGCAGTGAAATTACCCATATCCAACATCCCGTAAACATGCGTAGAGTTTCCCGCGTCTCCAAATGCAACGTCATAAGTTCCTGTCTCTTTACAAGCCAATCACCGCCAGGTTAAAGCAGTTGACTCTGGGAGTTGTAGTTGTCTATTTACAACGCAACGCCACTATATCACCAAACGCCATCACCCCCATATGCACTGTTTTGGATGTATGAAAGCGAGTGAATTAATTGAGGACATTTCGTTTCATTTCATTGCAAAAATGTTGCCCTAGATACAGGCCTAGACAGGCCTACAGCCTTGAAAACTGATCAAAATAAACTTTCAAAAAGCATCATATTTTCCATCTGCCCAGTAGGCTATTCATATAATTATATATTTATTGTGTCCCTTTCGGGAAATGTGTGTTGAGCAATAATAATAATAATAATAATATGCCATTTAGCAGACGCTTTTATCCAAAGCGACTTACAGTCATGCGTGCATACATTAAGAGTTATTTGTTTAATTGTATGATACTGGTGACAAACGATTTCTCGACTCTGGCGGTTTTGTGTACATGGGATCTGTATAGGGTTGCAAAGGCAATCTTTCGAAGTTTACCAGTAAACTACCAGAATTTTGGTAACTTTCAAGGTTCTTTTGGAATTTTATGAGATAATGTCTAGTGGCCTTTTTGGGTACTTCAGATTATCACAGGTGTCTAATTATCTCTGGCCCTCTGTGTGGCCTTATCACATGTAAAATATATAAAATAATCAAATAAGATGATTTTAACATAACAAAATAGAATGACAAAGCTGTAAAACATTATCCTTAATATAAACCATCAACTTACTGAATACCATTGGTGTTTAATATGAGGGTTTTAGCATGAAATATCCTTTATATTTTTTTACACATTTATTTGACTATGTGAGTATGTCTTTGTTGTAAATGTTTTAGCATATGGTCTATGTTAAACATATGGTCTATCCACTAGAAACCCCACAATATGGACAAATATATAAAAAAAGGAATACTATATATTCAAGTATAGGCCTAAATTACAAAAGTTAACATAGATTGCCATAGAGTTACTGTTAATTACCCAAATAACTGAACATTTCGGTAACATTGGTAAATTACCGGTAGCTTTGCAACCCTATAGATCTGTATCGGTGGACTGATGAGAAAAGCTGGTAGGCTACTCCTGGCTAAGTGAGGTCAGTGGCAATCATTATTCTCGCCCGCGCCACTCTCTCCAAGGACAATGCTTCCATGTTAACCAAAAACGACCAGTGATTTTACTTGCCAGCTTTACTATTTTGTGTAGTTGGTTTTTGTTTGAGCTGGATAGTTCATTGTACCATGGTACCTGCAGGCTTGGAAACAGAATGTGAGAACACTGAATTAAGGATATATAGAATATGGTAAGTTTTTTATTGACAGGAATTTTTTTACCTGATATTTCTCCTTATGAAACACTTTTTGGTAGATCGCCATGTAGACAATCAAAATCAGTCTACCCCTACTCAAGTTATTTATTTCAATTAACTAAGGTCTTATCTACATTTTTATGATGAAACAAGTTATTATTCCGTGGATGCTACAACCCCTAAAACAACATCTGACCCCTACTTTTGATATAGCGTTTACAGTGGGACACTATAGGCTAGTTAGTAGCAGAAGTGGGACAACATTTTCTCATTAGAAATGCATTAGTGTCCCACTTCACTTGGCACTTGTTGTGAAATCATCAGTACGACTTTGTAGAGGCTTAGGCCTATATACTGTATAACACGCGCTCTGTTTTCACAATTGTGTGACAATAACCTTATACTAGACTCACTCCATGCCCTTGGAAAATTGATTTGGGGAGATTCCACTTGGTAAAAATCTAACTAAATGAGTCTGCACATATTTTAATTGATCCTGGAACACCTCTATTATTCCCCAAGTGCTGTCCCTTTTCAATCATCAATTTTTCTATCCTCAATTTCTTACATGTTATGGTCCTTCCTTTCTTCCCCTTCCCTTCTTATTTCCCTCTCATTCCTTCCACCATCATCCAATGCTGTTTATGTGATATATAGCCTCTAGAATTGATTTTGAGATGAAATGAACTAAAACAACATATTCTAATGTATTTTAGAATTTTGAATGAAGGAAATTACATTTAAATTGATTAAAGGTTTATTTTGTGCATTTTTGTAGCTGAAACGGGTCCCTGTACCACTATTCAAACACCATTCATTGGAATTGGGACAGTACTATACATCTGACTTTCGAGAAATATAAAAGCTGTTTACATGTTGACATGGTTATTATAGATGTTTTAATTAACATGAACTATTCCTTTTAACACCAAAAGTTAGATTGTCTGTAATTCTGTCAATTATAATTAAACATTCTAGCGCAAGGTTTCATAGTCAGCTAATGGGTTTTCATGATGGTCACCCATCTAAGAAACCTGAACACACACACTTTGCTCAGAGTCTGTGTGGATGGGCCCCTTGTCTTCTTTCTTTGTTTAGTTTTTTCATATTGAGAATGATTTAATTTGTCTTACATAAACTAATAGGTATGCTACTATAAATATAAAGTTATTTTCTCAGTTTCAAAATAATTGTAACCACTAGCCTTCTCCCAAACAATTAACATAAAATGCTTTCATGCCTGTGCATAGGCTACATGTTGTTTGTTTTTGTTGTTAGGCCTATAGGCTACATGTTGTTTGTTTTGTTGTTGTTAGGCCTATAGGCTACATGTTGTTTGTTTTGTTGTTGTTAGGCCTATAGGCTACATGTTGTTTGTTTTTGTTGTTAGGCCTATAGGCTACATGTTGTTTGTTTTTGTTGTTAGGCCTATAGGCTACATGTTGTTTGTTGTTGTTGTTAGGCCTATAGGCTACATGTTGTTTGTTGTTGTTAGGCCTATAGGCTACATGTTGTTTGTTTTTGTTGTTAGGCCTATAGGCTACATGTTGTTTGTTTTTGTTGTTAGGCCTATAGGCTACATGTTGTTTGTTTTTGTTGTTAGGCCTATAGGCTACATGTTGTTTGTTGTTGTTGTTAGGCCTATAGGCTACATGTTGTTTGTTGTTGTTGTTAGGCCTATAGGCTACATGTTGTTTGTTTTTGTTGTTAGGCCTATAGGCTACATGTTGTTTGTTTTTGTTGTTAGGCCTATAGGCTACATGTTGTTTGTTTTTGTTGTTAGGCCTATAGGCTACATGTTGTTTGTTTTTGTTGTTAGGCCTATAGGCTACATGTTGTTTGTTTTTGTTGTTAGGCCTATAGGCTACATGTTGTTTGTTTTTGTTGTTAGGCCTATAGGCTACATGTTGTTTGTTTTTGTTGTTAGGCCTATAGGCTACCTCTGCCGTGCCAAGGGGAGAAATATGCCACATGCAGCTTTGAGTAGGCCTAGACTAATCCTGAATAAGAATAGACTGCACTGAGAGAAGACACAGGCAGCTCAGTCAAAGTCACTTCAGAATCATCAAGTGATCAACAAGAAGAGCGTCAAGTCAACCTAACCACTGCGCACTGTTCATACTTTTGCGTACTAGATAGCGCACGGTTGGAGACTTGGAGTAGGCTATCAAACAGGTGATGCATGTATAGTGATTACCTAGCCATTTCAATCATGATTAAGTTTAGCCAATTAGTCTATATCATGACTTTGTGATAAAATGCCATGTCGCAGGGCTGAGTTTTATAGCCTGCCCTTGTTGTTGATGTGCAGTTGTTCACTCTTGGCCACTGTGCGCTAAGTACCAGCGCGTCGTGTTGTGCGGCAGAAGCCATCCTATTTCGGTGGACACATAGCAACACGGAGAGAGAGGGGACATGGAGAGAGAGAGCTGAGACTTCAATATTCTGCCACACGAGTCAGAGCCAGCCTAGACTAAATCAAATAGGAGTGTTGCTTTTTAGATTTAACGATTTTATTTCAGATGTCTCCCATTCGATCATTGCACTGGGGCACGAGAGAGTGGGATTAGGGGATAGGCTATATTGCGCATGGTGCTTTATCAGAGGGGCTTTGATAGGCCTATCGGTTGTGACAGTCGGACTGCGCCTGCCTGGAATACAGGTGTTATTTGGTAACAAATGGACGCAGAACACATGATGCTCTGTGAGCAGATTGTCAACACTCGCGATTTCATCATCTCAGTTACATGCACCTCCTCTACCTCGGGGAAGTCGGTATTCCGTCGACGATGAGGTTGTATCCTTGGCAACCACGGTTGTGGCCAAGTCTGTGAAGGGGGATATCAGCCCCTCTATCTGGACTTTAGCATTTTTCATCTCTGTGCGCCCTCAGTCGGATGGAGTTCTGACCGTATGATGTTTGTTTAGCCTACAATGGCTGTAGATTATTTGCGAAATGCATGACCGTTTCGAATTAACACCCAGTGATTATTACATGCCGTTATCTCCGTGATTACTCATTCAGAAGATACCTCCTCAATATTATTCGTAATAGCTCTCAGATACCCAGCCTACCATTCAATAAAGATAAGGAAAACGGTGGCGGACCCAAGCACAGTGCAAACTGTGAGGCTTTAGTAGGCTAAACACTCGCCCAGGAGGGAGCTGTTTAGTCGGGGAGATCATGGCACATTGACGCGGCCGGAATGTGCTTTGTGCATGATTGAAGCTTTGTGTTTGAACAGATCCTAAATATAAAAACCTGTAGAGACTAAATGATGGTGCCTGGTGCTCCTACAACGATGCTTCCCGCTTCCGAGGCTGCCAAAATCTACCAGACCAACTACGTGAGGAACTCCCGCGCTATCGGGGTTCTGTGGGCTATCTTCACCATCCTCTTCGCGATAGTCAACGTGGTGTGCTTCATCCAGCCCTACTGGATCGGAGACGGGATGGACACGCCGCAGGCCGGCTACTTCGGCCTCTTTCACTACTGCATTGGAAACGGGCTGTCCCGGGACCTGACGTGCCAGGGAAGCTTCATGGAGTTCAGCACCATCCCCTCCGGTGCTTTCAAGGCTGCGTCCTTCTTCATCGGGATGTCCATGGCGCTGGTCATCGGATGCATCGGCTGCTTCACGCTCTTCTTCTTCTGCAGCACAGGCACGGTCTACAAGATCTGCGGCTGGATGCAGCTGGCTGCGGGTAAGTTCCCCCGTGAAGGGTGAAGGAGTTCAGAACTTCAGCAGTTCTACAACCACAGAGAATTCTCTGTATTCCAGCTGTTCAATCAGTCAGGTAGGGGAAATAAACAATGTGTTAAAGCTAGAATCCTTAGTTGCTACATCCATTCTTGGACTAAATTATAGGCTACCCATTGATTCTTGAAGAATATAACTGAAACATGCCTCATGAGCTTAGTTCAACTGTAGTACCCCATCAGAACCCAAAATACAAGCTTGTTTTACTCCAATGTTGGTAAACAATGTAAATGTAAACAAACACTGTATAGCCTAAAAACATGGTTAAAACTATACATTTGATATCATGGGTGGTTAGCCCTTGCATCTATAGCTCTGTCAATGAATTTGAGAGTGGTTACATTTCTCCAGCCCCATCTCTTAGATTTGTAGCAAAACAGGTGCGGGGAACCCCTTTGTTATTGTTTAAATTAAGGATTCTAGCTTTAAGTGTGCTTGATAGCGTTATACTTGACATCAGTTTTACAAGAAGTGTATGATGAATTTCGGGGGGTTAAGCAAATATGTTTCTATCATATGAGCAAAAGCTCCCTGCAGATGACAGCCATGTTTGTTTGTTTGTTTTAACTCACCATACACTGTCACACTATCTTTAAAACATCTATTAAGGGAGCAAAGACAACCACAAAAAATACAGCCAGACACGCAAACCACACCGGCCACTTTGCGTGTGCAAGCCTTGCAAAAATAAATGTACACATGCATGTGTCAAACGCAAACTTGGTTCTATTTGAGAAGCTCCACGTGCTGCAATTCCCCTCCTTATTAGATATCAGGAAGATACAAACCCACATGGATGCTTGAAAGACACACGATAAGAGATTAATTAAAGATAACTAAACACTAACTAGGTTTCCCTTTTTAATCTGTAGATTAATCCTTGGAGTAAAATTCTACAAAGAACCATCTTAAAAGAGGCCCATATGCATGTCAGGTAAAATAACAACCCCATGTTCATCTCCCAGCTAAATATCCATGAATGTTTCATGTGTTTCGACCCACCCAAAATTAATATAATTGATGCACAGTTGATTTTGGTGTTTTAACCTGCCTGTCATGCTTGCATCTTGTGGGGAAAGACAAAATCAAAATGCGCACGCGGACTTACTCGCGTGGTGTAGTCTGCAGGTAATGCTCTCTCATACGTCAGAATTTGTCAAAACTTGTAAACAAGCATCACAGTTAAAGTTACTTTGCAGAATTTAAGCTTGCACAAAATGCACAGACTCCAGATTGTGGCTTTAAAGCGGGTGCATACAATCAACCAGTGATCAATCAAAGGCAATTATCCTTCAACTCATCTCTGTAACAAGTAACACAAACCACTGATACTCCCCCACAAATAAAAAATAATAATGAAATGCGTTAATGCTGCTTGCCAGATGTTGGTCTGAGACTCACAACACCATCCGTCTGTATAGGCTTGGTCTAGGGGCAGGCGCCTCCCTGTAAATTAATGCTGAACATAAACACCAGCACTGAGATTATCCGGAGGATTCCACAGCATTGTCATCCCATGCTGAATTAAAACAAAAGCCCTGCATAATGAGCACAGCCAGGGTGTTTATATCGTGACCTTGTTTTTCCACATGAAAGAAAGTCACTGCTTATCCCTCAGTGGTGCCCGCTTGAGTAGGCCCATATCCACAAATTATCTGATCTAGGATCAGTTTAGCATTTTAGATCATAATGAATACGATTATATGGACAGATCCTAGATCAGCAGTCCTACTCTGAAGCTCTGGATATGGTCTTCATAATACTGTACAGATCTGATCATGTTCAGACTATACAGGGGGTGATCCACAAACTGACTAACGCGGCCTGTATGATGCCAAAAAACACATTTTACTAAACATATTGTAAATATTTAAGTCATTTAAATTACATTTATTTTTTTGATGATCACTGCAGAGTTATGGGGCCTTTTCACCACTGAGATTCTCCAAATATACCTGTGAAAAATATGTTTTATGAACTCAACAGTCCATGTCCCCCCCCCCCCCCCCAAGTCTCTGTCAAGAAATATGGCATCACAATGTACCATACTGCTGTAAGGCTGCAGAGCATGGTTTTATAGTGTTCTGTGGTGAGGAGTCAACATTGGCGATTAATGTGAGAGGTCTGAGTGCTTGGGGCCTGTTGGCTGCTCATTGCTTCCTTGTCTTTTATTGATCCATCACAGCACTTTGCTCGTGGCAATGACATGCATCATCAGCATTCAGGCAATCTCTGCCTCATTCAACTCACTCACTGAATCTCTCTCGCAATCGCTTCCTTTCTCCATTCTCATTCTCTCAGATATGTCATGTTGAGGTCACTGAAATTGGCTATTAAGACGTTCCTGGGGAGTGGTAATTGGAAATATAGTGTGCTTTTCTTTTCTCATTGCAGCCACAGATCCCAGGTGTGATTGTCAAATCCTTCTAGGCTCAGTGTAGTCCGACTTCTATCCAGGAGTAACTGGCTGTTGTGAGTTTCTGTCCAAGACGGCGCATAGCTAAGAGGCACATCTCCTTAAAAGCAGAGGAGAGGCTGAATGTCTGATGAGAGCAATCCACCTGCAGGCATTTGAACAGCAACTCCAGAACAGTGCTCTCAAAATGTATGCTTCTGTGCAGGTGTGTTTTCAAGGAAATGTACATGAAACCAACTGACATGTTCTTGCCCCTGCAGGCTGCAGCAATACCTAAAGAGTTATGTCTCCTTACTACTGTTACCACTCTTGAAGAATGTGCTTAACTGGCCCACTGCACACAGCAGTTCTCAGGTAGACATGCCCACTCTGCACTCAGCCTAGCAGCTGCCTGAAAACCATAGCAGCTGGACCATCCGCCCTGCCTCCCTACCTCCCTACAACCTCCCTCCCTCTCGCTCCCACCCCCTTGCATCGCCTTGACCACCCCCTCACTGCGGACCAATTAACTCCCAAACTAAGACTGACAGGCAGCCCCCTCCATCACAACCACACTGCATGGTCGGTCTATGATAATCACGCTCATCCTGTGACAACTTCCACCAAATGCCAGGCGCTTCTCCACTCTAGTGGAGGATGTGATGGATGGGCCAGCTCTGGCAGCATGACAATGCCTGCCTGCCTGGCTCTAGTGAGGTAGCAGATTGGTGCTCGGCTCGCCGTCCTGGATGGAAATCTGTCACGAGGATTTTGTTATCTCAATGGTTGAAGTAAACTACTTCTTAAATCTCTGAATAATTCCCAAAAGGTTGTAAATCGCTTAGTTTAAATAAATTAAACAAAGACTCAATCCTGCAATGGTCACCATATTTATTCATGAGAGCGCTCTGAAACAATATGGTCGTACAATATTTTTATACACACACGTCAGATGAAAAATCCCACCCCTCTTTAGGCGTGCTGTAGTTTTCCACTGGAAAACTGCTCTCCTGACCATCAGGTCACACACACACACACACACACACACACACACACACACACACACACACACACACACACATGTTCTTATCATAGGCTGCATTCCTTAGTTATCGCCTCCTCACAATATCCTGCAAGCCTTTCACTCCCCTTTCCCTGTGTGTTTTGGGAACCAGTCTATACTGTTGCTGGGATATAAACACATTTGATTAATTCTCTAAGCTCTAGTCTACTAATTAGCCATACATTATTAGTTTAACTGAGGGTGTGACATTTTAGTCATATCTTACTCACACATTTCTTTATCAAAATCAGAACTCCGCTGCCCATCCCCTATTTCCGACCCTCACCAAGGCAATGCCTGAACACACAGGAAGGTGATTATCATTCATGTATTTGGCAGCGGCTCCTTGCTCAGATTGAAAATGCCTTCCGCAAGCAAACAAAGGAATCAGGGGGGCTCTTGAGTGTGTTGTGGAGGCATTTCAACGACCTGTTTCCTGGCTCTGTTTGGACCACTAGGCTGCTCGTATGGGTAAGTGGCCTGCACAGTGGCTGCACATCGCTGCACTCAGTACCGGTCCAATGGGCCCCCTGAGACGGAAGCTGGCATTAGCATTGAACATTAAAAGGCCCATTTTGTTGCTAGTGGTTTATTGATCCAGAGGTTTCTGTGCAGAACAGAACAGCACAAAGCTCCACTAATGGGAGACAGCCGCTGTCACCGTTTGGCTCCTCAGCTGCTTACAGGCAGCACTGTTTGTTTGTCTATTTATTCAGGTGTGTGTGTGAGTGTGTGCTCTCTTTACCATGTCTTTAATTTATCCTAGGTGTCTGCCACAATCCCTCAATCTGGGGATTGGGCCAACTCGTGCCTATGCATAAGAGTGCATGATTTGGCATTTAAATACACACAGTCGGTTCAGCACTCATACAGTACTGTGGCTGTTGGGGATCTTTGCACAGTGTGGCTCTCCATTTCTCACACTTCTTTAAAATAGAGGCAAGTGAGAGACATCACATGGTGCCTTGCTGGGGAAAGAGAGGAGGTGGATAAGAGATGACAACTAAGGGAGGGGATGAAGACCAGCAGGGAGGAAAAGATGAAAGCAGATTAAAGAACATGGAAAGTGATGGTCAAAAAGAAGGATTTGGAGAGAAAAAAAACAGAGAGAGGAAGAGTTAAAATATTGATGCTGAAAAGTACTATCAAGAGATGAGGTCAGGAAGAAAGCCATGCCATTAGAAGTTCAAGCTCGGGCCCAGCCAGATCTGGGACCAGGCTACATATTTCACCAATGTCTTTCTGAACTGAATATGACCTGCCATAAATGAGAGCTTAGTTAACCTCCCTCTCCACTCACAACTTTACAAGGTTGTGCACTAAGCCAGTGGTGTCATAGTACCACTAAAGACAATAGCTAATGACATCAACCAGCTCTTATCCTTCCTGTCAGTGGTAACATGATGGACTGGCTGGCTGGGCCTGAGAGGATTAGGGAGATGATGTAACATGACCAAACGGGAGTCCCAGTTACACACACACACAATCTAGCACCATTAGTCAGAGCTTTAGAGGACAGTAGAAGTAGTGTGGTGGGACATCAGGAGGAGTTGTGAATGGGGCAAATGAAAGCCGGCTCACTACTCCAGCTCTGTGGAAGCCCATTGAGTCTCCCACAGCATACTCCACAGATCAGAGAGTCTCCCACAGCATACTCCACAGATCAGAGAGTCTCCCACAGCATACTCCACAGATCAGTCTCCCACAGCATACTCCACAGATCAGTCTCCCACAGCATACTCCACAGATCAGTCTCCCACATCATACTCCACAGATCAGTCTCCTACAGCATACTCCACAGATCAGTCTCCTACAGCATACTCCACAGATCAGTTTCCTACAGCATACTCCACAGATCAGTCTCCTACACCATACTCCACAGATCAGTCTCCTACAGCATACTCCACAGATCAGTCTCCTACAGCATACTCCACAGATCAGTCTCCTACAGCATACTCCACAGATCAGTCTCCTACAGCATACTCCACAGATCAGTCTCCTACAGCATACTCCACAGATCAGTCTCCTACACCATACTCCACAGATCAGTCTCCCACATCATACTCCACAGATCAGTCTCCTACAGCATACTCCACAGATCAGTCTCCTACAGCATACTCCACAGATCAGTTTCCTACAGCATACTCCACAGATCAGTCTCCTACAGCATACTCCACAGATCAGTCTCCTACAGCATACTCCACAGATCAGTCTCCTACAGCATACTCCACAGATCAGTATCCTACAGCATACTCCAGATAGAGAGACAAAGGGCCCAACCCTCTATCCATCTCCTCTTTACTCATCTCTCTCTCTCTCCTCTTTAACTCATCCCTCTCTCTGTTGCCTCCCCATTCAGCAAAGCACCGGTCCAGGCACCGCTGTCAGCTACACACACTCCATCCTTTTAGAGTGTAATGTTATGTACAATGGGCCAATGGACCTTTAAGCCTCCAATGCAGTCATCAGGAAGTTAGATGGTGTACCAGCCAGGCATGAAATGTGTGCTTTCTCAAACCCTGCTCCCAAATGATCAGCATAGCATGCCTCTTAATAGAACTGTCAGCTGGTGAATCAATTAGAAAGCAGACGTTGTGCGTCATGAGATGTGAAGGTTCAGAGCAGGAGGTGTTTTATGTATCTTCCTGTGGATTAGAGGTGGGAGATACAGGTGGCAGATACATTGCCAGGTTTAGGATGTCATTCTGACACATCCTGTACCTGCCAACGACCAATAAGATGGGTTTGGGCTAAGAGGAGAGAATCTCCCATGGTTGTGCATCTGCAATGACTGTAGATGCCATTATTGGGATTAGCTTCAATAACATTTCATTACTAGGTCTGGTGGTTTATGTACACTCTTATTATTCAGATGTGGGAAATTGTTTTAAAGGTGTTGTGATCTTATCGTATTGGTGCACACAATTACTTTGATAAAATAGCTAGTCAATTTTTCATGAGTTTGATTGGCAGCTGTGATGGAGGACTTGCTAGGCCTGTTAGAAATAAAGTGAGAGTGACATCTCTGATTGAAGAGTTGCATGCTCTTTTGGGACTGAACTGTGACTGACCGTTATGATTGGTTATGAGAGAGAGGGAGAGAGAGAGAGAGAAAGAGAGAGATGGGGAGAGAGAGAGAGTGATGGGGATAGAGAGAGAGAGAGAGAGAGAGAGAGAGAGAGAGAGAGAGAGACGGAGAGAGAGAGAGAGAGAGAGACAGGGAGAGAGAGAGAGAGAGAGAGAGAGAGAGAGAGATGTAAAGCAGAAGAGAGGTTTGAAAGACAGCCGATTCCAGAGAGCCACATCTAACATAGCATGACAATACAAATCCCTAAAGAATAGTTAGTCCTCTGGGAGTACAATATAGCCTCATTCAAAATGCGTTCTAACACTCAACTATCTTATGATCAATTTCCTGCCAATCAAATATGCTTGGTATGGAGTGCAAGCATCAGCCATACTGACAAGGAAAATTCAGAGCAATGTTGATATATTTGATGGAGGCCTATCTGTCAATACACTGTTCAGCTCTGAAGTCAAACTCAAGCTTTCGTAACCACAGACTCTCTGACTTTACTGCATCATTAAACCAACTTCCAGTAAAGCAGAGTCATTTAAATGAGCTATTAAAGTGGGTTCCTGCGCATCAGCGGATTTTCATTGTAAACCAGCACAGTTGAACCACTAATTGAACTTTGTGATTTTTCAGGTGTAGGCTTTCCCCAGTGCATGTCGCGCTTCCTAAAGAGCTGTGTCTTTCTGGACAACCTTTTCTCCCGGGGTATCAGCCTCGGTGCCACAGGTGGGTGGGGTAACTCACTGTGTTCGCCCTGGTTCCGTGGCACTGCTCGGCTAGCGTTAGCGTTATTTCCTGCTGTAGCTCTTTCAATGGGGGGCTAAATAATGGGATTAGGCCTAGTCGACTGACTGAGCCGCCGGTACAGCTGACAGGAGAGACAACACAGCCTTTCCTAGAGGTCTCGCAGGATGCACATGGTTTATGTGTCAGTCTGCTGTTCACTACAGCAGCACATGTTATGTCAGTCTGCTGTTGGGGATGCAAGCTACAGCTCAGTAACAGTACTAATCATGTTAATAATAAAGCACCACATAGGGACCTAGCACTAGGGGACATGGAGGGGGTGGTGGGTGAGGGAAGAAGATTGGCAACTCCAAGTCAGACACTAACAGTATGGGGTAAAAGAGTAGAGAGGCAAGGGCTCTCTAGCGCTATGTCTATGTTGTGTGTGTGGCTGTGTATTCCTACACATTTGACTGTTCTCCTTTGGGAGTTCTGCATGCACAGTATTTGTCAGCACTACCTGGGTAATCTTGGGTAGAATGAGCAATCTATGAATGCTCTACTCTGCAAATGTTCTACTCTGCAATACAGATCTTGCTCAGTCTGCTACAGTACAGATGTAGGATCTTAATTTGAGCCAGAATGCTACAGCAGGAAAATAATCCTGCAGCAACAGGAAATGTGAATTATTATGTGGATTATAATTAAAGGACATTTTTGTAGAGGTTGATACATTTTTCATAAGTAAAAATCTAAAGTGGAAATTACAAACTTCAGAAGCCTTTTTTAAACCTCAAATACACTACAAGTTTTACATTTCCTGCATTGCAATTAAGTTCTCCTGCAACAGGGTGATCAAATTAAGATCCTACATCTGTATCATCCATCCCCAAGGAAGCTTCACTAAATAGCTAGGCCACCCACCACTGCACAAGGGATCAATGACAAATCCCCCAGCAGGGGAAAGTGAATCTCAAGGAGCATTTTCTCACTTTCTCTCTCCATTCTCTCTCTCTGATACAACTCAGCGAACCCTGATCATAGTGAGAGAAGCTGACTTATTTAAAGCAGGTGGGTTTATGCCAAATGTAAAACTTCTCTGGATAAGAGCGTCTGCTAAATGACGTAAATGTAATGTAAATGTTAATTTTAGGAGGTCACTTGTAGAAGTAGCGATCATCTACTGAAGTAGCGTGTAAAAATAAGTTGACCCAATTGACTTGTAATTTTTAAGTTTGTCTTACTGCAGCTAGGCAAAACCTTTTTGCTATGGTCAAGTGTTGACATATGTGTTCAAATAAAGCTATAATAGAGCATTGACAAGAACATCAAATGTCAGTGTTTGTCCTACATTAATTTAGTAGTGGTGCACCAAATGTCTGCCAAGACACACTTTTAAGATCAGAGTGTGACGAGGTGATGTTGAAGGAGTCAGGCGCAGGAGGGTAAATCACAGAATAACAGGCTTTATTCCACAACCCCAGAGTTACGCAGGAACGTGTCAAACACTCCAGGGCGCGAAACAGGCGCACTGGAAAATACAAGGCACACAGGAAAATATCCCGGCGAGGGAAAATACAAGGAGCTCCACCGAGCTTCACTACTCTCCACAATAAACAATCACACACAAAGACAAGGGGGCAGAGGGAACACTTACACAGGTACTGATGAGGAGATATGAACCAGGTGTGTGTAATAAACAAGACAAAACAAATGGAATGATGAGATGAGGAGCAGCAGTGGCTAGAAGGCCGGTGACGACGAACGGCGATGCCTGCCCGAACCAGGAGGGGAGGCAGCTTCGGAGGAAGTCGTGACACAGAGTGACACGTTACAACATCAGATCGTCAGAGAAACCTCCAAGGTAACTAGCTAGCTAGCTTGTAATCCTGGAAGTGTATCCAACCCTATTAATAGATTTATAGATGTATGCCCCAGGAAGACCCTCCCCCTGCTACCTCTGCCACCGCTGCTGAAAGAAATCCTAGTGGAAACAGTGAATGTGGAGATAGTGGCTGGTGCTAGTGGGTGGTGGTGGTATAGGTTTTAAGGTGGCAGCAGTAGACATGCCAAGTGACAGACAGAAGTCTTTCCACAGTTCAATAAGAATTGATTACCCTGGTTCCATAGAGGTAATTAGTGCTGATACAAAGAAGGAGTAGACCCTGAGGTCCTGATTGCAGCTCTGGTCCTGTCAAGCTCATCATCCCCAGCGCTTAGAGATCTACATATCAACAACTTCATCCTCTACAGCTTGGGTTCTTAAACCTTTTCAGCTCGAGACCGAAATGAGAAATTGACCATCCTCCCGTGACCCAAATCGTCATCCAACGGCCCACTTTGGGTCCCGAGCCATAGTTTAAGAAAGCCTGCTCTAGAGGCAAGAGATTCCCTAATGCGGTCAGACAGCAGACAACCTCAAACAAGATAACCTCTGAACCTCAAATAACCATGGAAACACCAACCGCTAAAGATAAGACATCAGGGCATTTAGTTTCATAATTGTGTACTTAATGTATACTTGTATGTGTAAGACATTACTTTAACTTTGGTGCATCTATCTAAGGGTCACAACAAGGCTTTCTCTATAGGGCCCAGTTAAGTGACTTTCTCTGGGCTGAATTTCCCCCAGGTCTGTGAACCTTAGCAGAGAGAGCATTCACATTCACAATTGAGATCTCACTGTCAGCATTGTTTATCCATTTAATAAATGCAGCGAGCCAAAATGCAAAGTACATGACTTTGTAGACAAAAGCATGTGTTGAAGCATCTTGAATCCCTGAATCCCTGAATCCCTTCCGGTCTTTTAGAAATGCGTGAGCCATATCAATAACACTGCCTAACTCTGGTTTGTGAATAAATTATAGTTGTGTCAAACTTGAATGAAGGCTTTGAAGGCGTTTGGTATTTCAAGTTGCCCTGTGGGAGCAGTTTTAGATGAAATGCAATCATGAGCCGTGCAAATGCATTCATATGTGCTGTAAGCAGCAGATAGCAGGTAGAAAATAAACTCAAATTCAAATTGCTTTATTGACATTCAAAACATTGCGTCAACAATGTATACAATATACTGTTGCTCTTTTGAATCACATGAACTCAAACACAATGCTGCAGCCCATTCCAGCAAGCTGCATCTCACTGCTCAACCACAAGTGAAAAGGTCTATAGAGACCTCTCTCTCTTCTCTCTCCCTGTCCTGAACAAGCATATCCCTTCTTGACTTCATAATTAAGAAATAATGACAGTTGAGAGTTGTTTAATTATGACTAGAGGCAAAAGGGTAACAATTAACTACAGATAAAGACTATGTGAGGGTGTTATGAATGAAAATTAGATTATTATTATTAACAACACTGACTTTCGCCTACATGTGCCAACAAACTAACCATAAGACACCCACATGAAAACACGTGTGAACAAGATCTGTTTCTTATGCTGGATATTCTTGAGGTGGCTTCAACACCCTAAAATGAGGGCTATGAATCAACACCCCAAAATGAGAATATGAAGCTCATTGAATTGTATTGGCCATGTTGATCAACTATGACAAGCACATCTAGCATACAGCATGGTGAACTATTCTCACCACCAAACCTTCTGCTCTCAACCTTTTATTCCATGGGACCAGCTGTTAGATTCAAACCGCTGTTTGATCCATCAGTCCAGACATTGTTGTTGTAGTCTAAGTAGAGATAGGCTGTAGATGTATTTACCCCCACGTATCCTCCAGTCTCTATGTCCCAGCCAGCGTTCAGATGAGGAGTTGGCGTTATAGATTTCCAAACTGTGTTTATCACCAGAGCCAAGCAAAGGAGACAGGCGTTTGATTTATCCCCCTCTTCTGGGAGAGGGAGGAAGGGAAGAAGGAGGGAGGGAGGGGAATAAGGAGGGACAAGGTGAACCATTAAAAAAGCAGCGAGACAGCAGCAGTGTGTGTGTGTGTGTGTGTGTGTGTGTGTGTGTGTGTGTGTGATGTTGGTGTGTCTGAGTTTGCTTTGTTAAGAGACTGTTTCTGTCATCTATCAGTCTCTCCAACCGGCTGGTTATGACACCTGGCTGTCATTGTTGGGTTCTCTTGTTGGGTGATTTATGGTGAATGAATGGGCTTCAGCAAAGGTAAGACTACTTGGCCCAGTTACTCAGGTCTAGAAAGCAACAACACCACCTGTAAACTGCTCATCTTTAAGAGACTCTGTGCTTGATATCTGACTGTGTGGGCAGTGGTGACTCGTCTTGTACTGGCCAAAGTCGTCAGAGACCTTTGACTTTTTTTATTTCCACACCAATCAAAGGAGGACATAGGGCAAATCCTTTGATGTGCTGGACCTGGGCAGTCATCCGCTGTGTTGGAGCGTCTCATCCTACTCATCATGTCTCTCTCTTCCTCCCCTGCTCCACCTGATCCATGGCGAATCAATCAGTCATTGTTTCGATCACCTCTTCCACCCGCAAACCAAAACCCAAGCCCTGAGGGCAATCTCATTCTCCATGTTATCCTCACATGGCCGCATCATCATCTCCCAGCTCTTCAACACCCTTCATCTTAATCTGCTCATCACTCAATACATCATCATGGATTGGGTTTTCCTGGGCTTGGCTGGCATATTGTCGTGCCTCCAGCATGTATTACCCTAGCTAGCACCAAGTCTCTCCCAGTCTGGGAGAAGCAGCCTGTGACCTCAGAGTTGAAGGGAAACATGACAGCCTATTGTTAGCCAGCCACAGAGACCAGGACCGGTCATAGGGGTCTAATAAATGACCAGCAGGGATGTTTTCCTGGAGCACCCTGTCATGACCCTGTCATTGTCATTGTGGTCCTCTGTAGCTCAGCTGGTAGAGCACGGCGCTTGTAATGCCAAGGTAGTGGGTTCGATCCCCGGGACCACCCGTACACAAAAATGTATGCACGCATGACTGTAAGTCTCTTTGGATAAAAGCGTCTGCTAAATGGCATATTATTATTGTTAAGTAAGCACTCACACCCCTTGGGGAATTGCCCCCTGAACAGTAATTACAGTGAAGGAAGGCAAGTGCAGCCATGTGAATGGGAAACTACCCACTGGGCAAAAACTGGTATGTTTCCATTTCATAAAAAAATAAAAAATCATGTGATGACGTTGGGGCGGCAGGTAGCTTAGTGGGTAAGAGCGTTGTGCCAGTAGCCGAAAGGTCGCTGGTTCTAATCCCCGAGCCGACTAGGTGAAAAATCTGTTGATGTGCCCTTAAGCAAGGCACTTAACCCTAATTGCTCCTGTAAGTCGCTCTGGATAAGAGCGTCTGCTAAATGACTCAAATGTTGAATCAATGTGGAAAATGGATTGGATTTGCAAAAAACGTAAGGGCATTTTGTAGTTTTTTAACCTAAAGCCAATGACATGGTGAAATGTGTTGATTTCATGTTACATGACAACTCAACCAAATGTAAATCAAAACTAGACGTTGAACTGACCGCTGTGCCCAGTGGGAAATTAGCACCAATGGTATGTGATATGGGGTCAGTGTGTATATTTAATGGGATCTGGATCTCTTTAAGCCAAGAAATTGAAATTAATTGGTGTGCAATATCTAAAGGAATGGTAGTACTGAGCTGAGCAGGTTTTGAGGAACAATGTTCACGCTGTGAAAGAAACAGCTAATGATGTTGACGGAGTGTTTCTTTCAAAGCGAGCCTTGCCAAGACTGTGGGAAAAAAACTAAGACAAATGAGGTCTGTGTTGTGAGGACATCAAATGGCTTCGGCACTCGCCGAGCAGCACAACAGCAGAGGTTGTTGTCTGATAAACTTAGCGCAGTATATTGGTCTCAGGGAAGGTGTGGTTGATACTCCAGGGAATCTGGATGACGACACGTTCTGTGTGCATAGCTGCACTTATGACTTATTATACTATCGCCCCTGGGTTCAAACACCATACGTCTCTTTAATGAGATAGTCTATGTTGAAGCTTGTGGTTGAGCATTGTAGATAAGTTATTTCTGTGTTGCAGTGTTGATCTAGCTGTAACCCAGTTTGTTTACACGGACCTGTTAATGAGGGTTACGGCTCGGAGGATGCGTGGCTGAGAGAGAGGTGCACTGTTTCACCGTTGTTTGCTGCCAGCTCTGCAGTCAATATTCTTTCCGAGCTTGGCTTGCTCGCTCCTCGGGGTTGCCATGGAAACGGCACACTACTAGCTGGCTTCCTGCCTCTCCCTCTCTTGTTGCTGTGAGATGGGCAGGAACTCTCGGACACGGTAAGCAGAGACCGGTGTAGTGGTCAAAGAGGATCCTGCTGGGAAGGCACCGCTGGAGAGTTAAAAGGTGTGTCTCCATGGCAACCAGCTGGATATGGACCGGACTGCCCTTTAAGATGTTCCCTGCTGCCCTCGCACCATGGGCACTAGTCGGCATCAAAGCCTTCCCTCTGATACAGCTCTGCCATGCATCACTGCTCACCAAGCTCCTGCTGATCACTCTTGCTGACATAAGATCAGAGTGGGCAGAGAGAGAATCAATGTGTCTGGCCCCTCTACACAGACAAAGAAAGCACTGACAGTCCATCATTTAGTTCGGGAACTAGAATCAACCACTCACATCTCTCACTCTGTAGAAATTGTTCAGCTTTATAAACAACTTTTAAATTCCACAATTATTTCAGTATTCCACTGTCTCTCTGTGACACTCTGCTTCCAGATTATCACTATTGTCCCTTTCAACCTTCTCTTCCCACTTCAGCTGAATGTTATTTTCACGATTACAGCACAACAGAGACAGTTGCACAAAGTGACCCTGCAAGATCACTCACTCTATCCCCTCCTCTCTCAGTCCATCATTAGTCAGCTTGGTACTTCCAAATTGATCTCCGAGCAGTAGAGAGAGGATCACATCACATGTACCCTTCCGTCAGCCCAGATCAGAGGAATATTAAAACAATCCCATCAGCCAACTTCAAATGGCGCCGGGTGGGTAAAAAGAAATGAGGACATCTGTAGAACAGTCACAGGAACTGCCTGCATCATCTGCCACTTCCAGAACCCTGTCACCACATCTGAGGAACTTGGGAAAGAAAAGAGGGATCCACGCTGAATAGTGATGAAGTTCTTCTAATCTAATGCAGAGATGAGTAGGCTATACTAGGGCCCATCTCTTTCTGTAAAATACAAAACTCAGGGAATGGATTTTTGTTAGACATCAAGCATTGATGAGACACCTGGGTTGATTGGTGCAATGTAGAACTAACCCTGTGGGGGAATTCTCTTGGCAGCTTGCAGCTCTCCAGCAGAGTGGAGGAAGTCGCTTTTCTATCGCTGCTCATTCCGCACAGTCAGTAGCAGTCCCCAGTCTGTAGCTGCCTGGGTCCCATCCAAAAAGCCTTGTTACTTTATGATACTATATTACTATTCAGCTTATCCCTCTCATTCCCTCTCATGGAAGCGCATCAAAACATTATTAGGTAGATTTTTTTTTCTCCACTCACATGATTACACAGTGCGTCAACAAATGTTGTTTTTCCCTGTGAGGCTGCTTTGCTTGTCACTGTGGCTCCTCGTCGGCAGACGCTCGATACTCGGCGGGTCTGCTGGCAGCCGCCAGTAATTAATTGGAACACCTGTTCCCAATCACCTCTTCTGTTCCTCCGCCCTAGAGGTTCATGGGAAACGGTTTCCAATGTGTGGGGCTACTGTAATACTACAGCTCTTTATGAGTATGATAAAATGCTAGTCATATCTGAGAGAGGGGTTGAGCGTGAGTGTCTGTGACTCTTTAGTAGGGATTGAGGCATATGGCAGGGCTGGGTTTATTAATGAGATGTGATGAAAGAGTGACAGATAGAGAGAATGAGGGAATTAAAGAGAGGAAAAGAAAGGAAGAGGAAAATGAGAGAGAGAGGGAGAGGAAAGGAGAGATAGCTGGCTGTGTGACTCATGTCGGCCTCTGTCACAGTGTCAGGAGTGTGTGACTCTCTCAGCTACCTGTAGCAAAGAGGAAGAGGCGACGCAAGAGGTTTTACTCCGCCCAAAATCTGTCCGCGAAAATAAGCCCATGAGGAATTTCTGTATGGATGTCAATGAGAGTGTCAACAAAAAATGGAATTGCTGATTTGCTGCGTGTGGCTTATTTGATCTAATAGACGTTTCATAATGCTTAGGTTGTTATGAATGCACTGATATAAGTGGACACACATGGCATTTTGGCAACTTTATATCGGAGCCTGTTGTCATAGCGATAGATAGAGGACTCATCATGGATAAAACCCGTTTTAGCATGGACATTGCCATTGAGGTCTTCCACCATTTTAAAGTAGTCAACTGGGTGGGGATTCCTATGAGTTGGGAGCAATCAGCCAATGAAGAAGAAGAAAATGGTCTACTTTAAAATGGAGCCCATGCTGTGACAGATACTATAATAGCACAGATACAAAGATGAGTCCTCTATCTATCCCTGTTGTTCACACGCGTATCTGTCCTCTCATTGGCTAGAATGGCCCCACCTGATCTCGCCTCCTCCCGCCTGCCTTCCATCTTTGAGGACATGTTTTTCCATTGTTAGAGTGGTCAGTTGACTATCTTGTCAATATAATGAACAATCTTTGGCTGTAGTCACCCACATGCACATAACATGTCACTTCCTGTAAGGATCACAGGATTGACAGCAGGCCGCCAGTCACCATGATGATGTCATGTGGGCTTTCATAGAGGGATTTAAACCAGTGGGGGTCAGTCAGTGAGCTTTCATAGAGAGATTTAAACCAGTGGGGGTCCGTCAGTGGGCTTTCATAGAGGGATTTAAACCAGTGGGGGTCAGTCAGTGGGCTTTCATAGAGGGATTTAAACCAGTGGGGGTCAGTCAGTGGGCTTTCATAGAGGGATTTAAACCAGTGGGGGTCAGTCAGTGGGCTTTCATAGAGAGATTTAAACCAGTGGGGGTCAGTCAGTCGGCTTACATAGAGGGATTTAAACCAGTGGGGGTCCGTCAGTGGGCTTTCATAGAGGGATTTAAACCAGTGGGGGTCAGTCAGTGAGTTTTCATAGAGAGATTTAAACCAGTGGGTGTCCGTCAGTGGGCTTTCATATAGAGATTTAAACCAGTGGGTGTCCGTCAGTGGGCTTTCATAGAGGGATTTAAACCAATGGGGGTCCGTCAGTGGGCTTTCATAGAGGGATTTAAACCAGTGGGTGTCCGTCAGTGGGCTTTCATAGAGAGATTCAAACCAGTGGGGGTCAGTCAGTGGGCTTTCATAGAGGGATTTAAACCAGAAAAACAACATCTACGCCTATGAGGATTATCGTATTGATTCATGCACATTTATGTTGTGATGAAAAGACAAAGGGATTTTCTATTGCTGTGTCTGACAATGGGTTGAATGGGTCATTTTCCTTTGCATTTTACGATAATCTACACTCTGCTGCCTTGGGAGACAGTAATAACATAAGAGTTTAGCTTTTTTCTGTCTGGCATAGCAGGTTTCATAGGTATACTATAAATCATATAAGACCTTTTTTTAATATAAATGAAGGAATTTAAGATATCAGTCCAGCAAATACAACAGCATGATCCTGCGTGGCTCAGTTGGTAGAGCACAGCACCTGCAACGTCAGGATTGTGGGTTAGATTCCCACTGGGGCCACCAATACGAAAAAAAGGTCTATGCACGCATGACTGTAAGTCGCTTTGGATAAAATCATCTGCTAAAGGGCATATATTACAATGCTCTGCTTTTTTTGAAAATGAAATTCTCTGAAATATTCTTCATAAGGAGTCATAACAGTGTACCCTTGCACATTTGGTAGGAATAAGGCATGCATAACCTTGTGCTTCGGTCGACTGTTTATGTTTTTCCTCCTGGCTATTATGAATAGCTAATAAAACTATAACTGTTGTGATCTTCCCTGGGCCTGGGGCTGATAGAGGTGTGGGTGACTTGCTGCAGAATGATTGGGTTATTCATTTGATCCTCAATCAATTTTATGGCACACTGTCCTCCAGGGACCGTACATAAACCCCTCTGCTGGAGGAATGGAAAACAGAGCAGATTTCTCTGCTGTGAATAGGATAGGACTTTTTCCTGGTCAGGTCAGAAAATACTAAAAGTTCATAGTAATGAATTGCAGAACAAATACAAAATATCTATTGGTTTAATTAAGAACCATCGTTGCTGCTCAGTTAAGGGGAGGACGGACTAGTCTTGCTTGTTGAACACTTTGTTTCCTCTCTTTATGTGTCAGATAGGAAGCATTGGGATTCTAACCCTGTAACCTCCCGATGGTACTTCCATTCAGCAAGCCCTCCCTCTATCCTTCTATTCATTCTCACCTTCCTCCTCTCCTCTCTCTAGGAAAGAAAACAACACGCACCTCATATAATTCTTACTCTGTTCAGACACTCATTGTATACACTCATAGTGCTTGTTCCTGACATGATGCTCTTTGCCTCTCTCTCTCCCTGCTCTATCTGTGCACAGTAGAGAAGCAACAGCTACACTTGATGGAATTCTGAGCCTGAGCCATAGAGACAGAGTGCTCAGCTCTTTCCCTCTCTCATTCTGCCCCTCCCTCTTTCTTATCTCATTCCTTCACTTTTATCTCTCCCCCTCTCCTTCCCTGTCTGCCTCCTTGTAAAATCCTTATCGGCCGCAATGACAAATGAAACAATGTGGGAGAGAGAAAAATATGCATGTAAATGCTATTGTCTGCACTCTAATCCAAACCACGGAGAGGGGGAACAGCTCATGTAAGCCAGTTGAGTGAATGCAGCAGGTCTCCAGTGGGGGTTTCAGCACCTCTTGATTGGACAGCTCCCTGCTAGCATTACAACTCAACGGTCTAAAATTAATCTCTTTGGCTGTAATCACATTGACTGCTCTGTTTGTGCAGTCAATATACGGTGCTGTATTGGCTGTGCGTGTGCGTGCACCTGTGTGTTTGCATTTGTGCATTTAAGGAGCTAATGAGCTAATGAGCTAATGAGCCTGGCCATATGCAGCAGACGGCACAGCATCCATGTCACACAGAATGCCTCCCCACATTACCCTCAGCCCTTAACACACTGACCATCTGACCAGTAGCACCACAGGAGGATAGAGGGGAGAGGGGAGAGGGCAGAGGGGAGAGGGGAGAGGGGAGATGGAGAGGTGTGAGAGAGAGAGAAAGGAGGGAGAGGAGAGTGCCCAATTTTAATCTGTCTGTCTCTGCCCCAATTTACACCCTCTAATATGCATTTGGCATGGTTCACATTTGCTCAATTGGTAGAGCATGGCGCTTGAAATGCCAGGGTAGTGGGTTCGATCCCCGGGACCACCCATACGTAAAAATGTATGCACACATGACTGTAAGTCGCTTTGGATAAAAGCGTCTGCTAAATGGCATATTATTATTATTATAGAAAACCCACATGTGTGCATGCACACACAGCCTCAGTCACAACCAACGAGACAGCCTCAATCACAACCAACCAGCCAGCCTCAATCACAACCAACCAGCCAGCCTCAATCACAACCAACCAGCCAGCCTCAGTCACAACCAACCAGCCAGCCTCAATCACAACCAACCAGCCAGCCTCAATCACAACCAACCAACCAGCCTCAATCACAACCAACCAACCAGCCTCAATCAAGACATTAAGCAGCCGTGGAGTGAGAGAGCGGACAACTGGGACTGTAATTAGTTGTGATTAAGGAGCTGTCTGTCTGTGTTGAGGAGAAGCAGCAACAGTTAGAGGGAGAGTGGAGACGAGGAGTGAGAGGACTGATAGGTCCAGACTCTGACTCCTCCCTGATTCTCCCCAGCCCTCTACCCTGCCAACAGCTGTCAGCTGGGAGGAGGAGAAGAGAGAGAGAGACAGAGACAGAGACAGAGAGAGATAAAAAAAAATAGAAAAAGATGTAAGGGGGGTTAGGAGAAAGAAAGACAATAAGGACAGACTCTTAACTTTCAACAAGAGAAGGCCAGAAACGACCTAGAAACGTGCAATAGTATGCAATATGCGGTAATGTCATAATCTCTTGCTATCTAACCTCAAAGCAGAGGCAAGGATATGTATTATACGGTGAACAGGGAGAGCTGGGATTTGCAGTGCTCTTTGATCCTTCAGCAGCCCCTCTCGGCCCCCAATCCACCAATAATGTTTTCTGGCCGAGAGTACTTAGCACCTCTGAACAGAGTGCCGGCCTTAATTTGCGAACCGAGTATGCACCAATTTTACATGTAAAATCATGTGAAATGTCGTCAGTCAGACGTCTACAGCGGCACAGCGCCCTGAACAATCGGCAGACGAACACTAGATCCACATTCGGCGCGAAGTGTGCAAGCCCTAACTGGCAAAACATGAGATGGGGGAGAGAAAGGCAGGGAGGGGGAGAGGGGGAGACAGAGAAGGATATATACACTGAACACAAATATAAACACAACATGTAAAGAGAATTTGGCAGTATGTCCAACCGGCCTCACAATCGCAGACCACGTGTATGGCTTTGTGTGGGCGAGAGGTTTGCTGATGTCAACGTTGTGAACAGAGTGCCCCATGGTAGCGTTGGGGTTATCAATCAATCAATCAAATGTATTTATAAAGCCCTTTTTACATCAGCAGATGTCACAAAGCGCTATACAGAAACCCAGCCTAAAACCCCAAACAGCAAGCAATGCAGATGTAGAAGCACGGTGGCTAGGAAAAACTCCCTAGAAAGGCAGAAACCTAGGAAGAAACCTAGAGAGGAACCAGGCTCTGAGGGGTGGCCAGTCCTCTTCTGGCTGTGCCGGGTGGAGATTATAAGAGTACATGGGCATTTTCATTTTATTGATGGCAATTTGAATGCACAGAAATACCATGACGAGATCCTGAGGCCCATTGTCCATAGATTAGGGCCTAATTCATTTATTTCAATTGACTGATTTCCTTATATGAACTGTAACTCAGTAAAATCTTTGAAGTTGTTGCATGTTGCGTTATATTTTTGTTCACAGAGAGAGCTCTGAGTGTGAATAGAGCCCTGAACCAACCATCCCTCCCCCACCTCACCATCTCTCCCCCACCTCATGAATCCTACCCCACCTCACCATCCCATCCCACCCCCACCACACCATCCCTCCCCCACCTCACCATCTCTCCCCCACCTCATGAATCCTACCCCACCTCACCATCCCACCCCCACCACACCATCCCTCCCCCACCTCATCATCCCTCCCCCACCTCACCATCCCTCCCCCACTTCACCATCCCACCCCCACCACACCATCCCTCCCCCACCTCACCATCCCTCCCCAGCTTTCTGGCAACACTGTCTCCGACAGAGTAAGACGTTGAAGTGAATGGAATCACGTATTAGCAGATGGGCTGCACCAGTAGCCTTCTGAGGATAAGTGTTATATCCAGCCCAGCAGTAACCGAGAAGTCCACCACCTGACCCTCTCTGGGAGGCCATTACATTGGCTCATTAATTGACCTATTCCATGTTAGCTGGAGACTTAAACTTTAGGCTCCTTGTTCATTACAGATGTAGGATTTTAACTTGACCCAGGTTTTCACAGTAAAATAATCATGCAGCAACAGGATTTGAACTTTTGATGTTGCTTGATCAGTGGTTAGGCTATTAGCTGGCCAAAAGTAGGCTACATGACAAGTGCAATACTGTTAATATAAACATGAGTTAGTGTGGGTTTTTAGTGAATATTGTAAATCACGAGGCTCATCTGCATTTCATGTGGTGCAGAGGAATTCTCAGCAACAAAAATGATCAAATTAAGATCCTACATCTGTAGGATCCCATGCTCTCTCTCTGCATCATCTTGCTGGCTCACTGCAAGATGGAGTGAACGGGTAAATATGTTTGATTATTTATGATGAGTGCAGAGTTAGAATGCAGTCAGCGCCTTTCCCTCCACTCAGTTTGGATCCAAGCTATAGGACCACCTCAGGACCATGTTGTGTTATTCATGAAAAGGTCTGGAAGTGAGAGGGCCATAGTCAAATGCAGAGCATCCAATCCAACACTCTCTCACACACAGCACCTATTAACAAGATCAACGTTGAAAACGAGAGACACTCATAGGTGTCCGATCCTCAGATGCCTAGATCAGTGATTAGCAATGTGGATCATCAGAGTCTGGCACTGCGCTAATGCTTCCGGCTAGGAAAATCTGTTCACAAAGATTCATAAATAGAGAGACATATGTGATCATATCCCAATGTAATCAAGGGTTGAAATGATTATGTTTTTGTGAAATACTATCGGTTTGGCCTTCTTGCGGTCAATTTGCAGAGTACAAATTATTTCGAATTATGTTCCGGCCCCCCGACCATCCTCTCAAGAAAAAATTGTCCCGCGGCTGAATGTAATTGGGGATCCCCTGGTGTAGAGGGTGTGGGATGTAGATTATAGCTATTACATGCTTTAACATCATTGTGCATTATTATAGACCAGTTAGCACTGTTTGTATAATTATTACCATAATTATGATCCATATCATCATGGCCTGTCCATGTTTAACTCAAGACTAACAGGAAACAACAGACTGAGAGAACAGAAACACAGTGGGGAGTGTCTTTCTCAGTTTCTCCAGTTCCTCTCCACCCCTTTCAATTTGATTCAATTCGTAGGGCTTTATTGGCATGGCAAACATATGTTTACATTGCCAAAGCAAGTGAAATAGATAATAAACTAAAGTGAAATAAACAATTAAAAATTTACAGTAAACATTACACTCACAAAAGTTCCAAAATAATAGAGACATTTCAGTGTTGTAACGATGTGCAAATAGTTAAAGTACAAAAGGGAAAATAAATCAACATAAATATGCGTTGTATTTACAATGGTGTTTGTTCTTCACTGGTTGCCCTTTTCTTGTGGAAACAGGTTACAAATCTTGCTTCTGTGATACTCTGTCATTTCCTGAGATTCTGTGAGTGAATGAGAGGGAGGGAGGAAGGAAAGAGAGAGAGGGATGGATGGAGAGAAAGAAAGAGGGCTGCTCTCTTTCATTTCCTGAGATTATGCATCTCTTAAATCTATCTGTTTATCTCTCTGTCTCTTTAGCGTAGCCTCTGACAGCACTGTACCCCTCCACAACTGTTAACACACACAAATGCCTCTACTACGGACTCTGCTGCTGTGACTGTGTGGGACGGCTAGATATCCTCTGACAATACTCTTATTGATCTGCTACCACAGCCTGCACTGACATCTCTGTGTTATTGTCACGTGCTCTGAACAATTGAATTGAATTGAAGGCAGCCCCAGTGTTTCTGGCTGAAGTGGGTGTGTGTACTGTTTGCGTCCATGGGGAGCTGCAGTGGACACCCTGACAGTGGTCAAGAAAGGGAATCAATCAGCCAGGGAACAGAGGAGAGGAGAGACTACAGGGGGAGGAGGAGAGGAGAGATTACGGGGGAGAAGGAGAGACAACAGTGGGAGGAGGAGAGGAGAGACTACAGGGGGAGGAGGAGAGGAGAGACTACAGGGGGAGGAGGAGAGGAGAGATTACAGGGGGAGGAGGAGAGGAGAGACTACAGGGGGAGGAGGTTAGGAGAGATTACGGGGGAGGAGGAGAGGAGAGATTACAGGGGGAGGAGGAGAGGAGAGACTACAGGGGGAGGAGGAGAGGAGAGACTACAGGGGGAGGAGGAGAGGAGAGATTACGGGGGAGGAGGAGAGGAAAGATTACGGGGGAGGAGGAGAGGAGAGATTACGGGGGAGGAGGAGAGGAAAGATTACGGGGGAGGAGGAGAGGAAAGACTACAGGGGGAGGAGGAGAGGATAGACTACAGGGGGGGGAGGAGAGGAGAGACTACAGGGGGAGGAGGAGAGGAGAGATTACGGGGGAGGAGGAGAGGAGAGATTACGGGGGAGGAGGAGAGGAGAGATTACGGGGGAGGAGGAGAGGAGAGATTACGGGGGAGGAGGAGAGACAACAGTGGGAGGAGGAGAGGAGAGACTACAGGGGGAGGAGGAGAGGAGAGACTACAGGGGGAGGAGGAGAGGAGAGACTACAGGGGGAGGAGGAGAGGAGAGATTACGGGGAGGAGGAGAGGAGAGATTACGGGGGAGGAGGAGAGACAACAGTGGGAGGAGGAGAGGAGAGACTACAGGGGGAGGAGGAGAGGAGAGACAACAGTGGGAGGAGGATGGAGGAGAGACTACAGGGGGAGGAGGAGAGGAGAGACAACAGTGGGAGGAGGAGAGGAGAGATTACAGGGGGAGGAGGAGAGGAGAGATTACAGGGGGAGGAGGTTAAATTTAGAATGCTGCATAGATATGGTAAGGGATATGCTAACTCCATCTCTCTTTGTCTCTTTCTTTCTATCTCTCCATCTTTCTGTATTTCTCTATTTTCTGTAATCTCCCCCTTTCTCACACTCTTCTTCCTTTCTCCCTCCATCTCTCCACCCCCCCCCCCCCCCCCCATCCCCCCATCCCTCCCTCTCTCCCTCTCTCCCTCTCCCCTCTCTCCCAGGTACATGCCTGATTCTGGGCTGCATGATCTACCCAGACGGCTGGGACAGTGACGAGGTGAAGAGGATGTGTGGGGAGCAGACAGACAAGTACACCCTGGGAGCGTGCTCCGTGCGCTGGGCCTACATCCTGGCTATCATGGGCATCATGGACGCCCTGATACTCTCCTTCCTGGCCTTCGTCCTGGGAAACCGTCAGGATGGGCTGATGGCTGATGAGCTGCTGGATAGTAAGGACAACACTTGATCTAAGATCAGTTTGGGATTTTAGGTCGTTATGAATAAGATTACATGGACAGGGGGGACCTGATTCTAGATCAGCACTCCTACGCTGAAATGCTTTGTGAATTCGAGCTGTGGACTTTCCTCATATGAGCATGCCATACAGAGGCTGTCTCACAAAGTGATAGTTGAAGTCTGTGTTAGGTCATAGAGCAATGTTCTTCAGCCCTGCTCCTGGGGACCCACAGGGTGTCTATCTGTCTCTGAAGGGCAGCACCATACTGATGTGTTAGTGCTGGGCGGGAACAAACACCTGCACACCCTTTGGTTCCCCAGGACCAGGAGTGAAGAACACTGATGCACAGAATAACAGAACCTCTGTAACAGAGGTCTGAGCACCCTCTCCTCCAGACCCTTCCACATCTCCCATATCTTGGGGTTTAGTGCATTTTGGCTGATAAATACAAAGTTCTTATCAACCCCCTCCTCCAAAGCCCATAGCATGGGGTGGGTGTGTATCAAAGGTAGCAACTGTACCCTTCTGTCAGAACCCCACATCCCACACGGTAGACATTCATATTCCGTCCCTTTTTATGCAAGCATTTTCAGCATAATTTCACACACACGAGCCACAAGCAATTAGCATATTTTAACTGCTTCTCACATAACACCTGCTTGCTGTTATTACCAATGGGATTGGGGATTGGTGAGTCAGAGAGAGAGAGAGAAGAAAACAAGATGGCGGAGTCAAAGAGAGTGGCTAAAACGACAAGAAGGGGGGAAGGAAAAGAAAAAAGAGATTGATGAAAAGAAATGTAAAGGAGAGGGAGATGTAGAACATAAGATGGAAGAAAAAAGGGAGATAATTTAGGTAGTCATGAATTACTAATGGCTGTTTACACAGCTTGGCTGTAAGCCTGTCTAAACGAATCACAAGAGCTGGATCAGCATCAGCTAGGGCTGCCTGTTGGGGCAGGAGAACGCTGTGGAACAGAGGGAGGAAGCCATTATCAGCTATAGGACAGGAGGAGAGAGAGGAGTGAGAGAGAGAGAGAGTGTCTCAATTGGGCACACATTCAAATTTAGTCTAGTAGGCTCTGCTTCCAAAATCCGAGACACCCTCAATTATCAATATCAGTGTTTCAAGATGTCTGACTTAACATTCTCATCTATAAGACGAGAGAGAGAGAGAGAGAGAGAGAGAGAGAGAGAGAGAATACAGTGATTGAGTCTCATTTCGGCTCATATTAATATTCTGCCAGAATCGTGAGACCTCCATCATCAATATCACAGTTTCAAGATGTCTGATTTTACACAACACTGGATTGTGTGGTGTATATCCCAGGTGGCAAAGTGATTAATTGTTCTGTTGCAGTAATGTATGCATCATCCACTGATTAACTGTGTTTATAGAGGAGGCCTCTGAGCCATTTAGATAAGAATGTCATTACCTTACTACTGATTGGTGACTTTTCCTCATTACTGCCACCTTCTGGTGTGTCTCTGTTACTACAAGTACAAGAGCTGTAGTGGTATTCATAGAGATGTTACCAATGCTAACCTCTCATTTCTCTCCCCACAGAGACTGGTAATTCCATATAAACAGCCATATACAGTACAAAGGTGTGTGTGCTTTTTGTGAATGATCTGATATACTTTCATGGGATCAATATCCATATGCTTATGTTGCCATTGGTAAATCTAATTGTGTTCTTTGTTCACAGGTGTTGGTGCCCATCAGAGGTAAAGATAATGTAACACAAAGTTCCAGCTTCATACCCATCACTCTGGAGGGGGAAAGGAGAGCTACTGCTGTTGGAAAGAACAGAAGGAGAAAAAGACGAATGAACGAATGTAAGAATGGAGACACATCCACTCCAAGAGAACCTACTTTGTAAAGACCTACGGCCCCTTTCTCATCCACACATTACCTTGATATTGGCGACAACATCTCTTGAACCAATGAACCGTTACAGATGGAAGACCTCACGTTGTTTTAAGAAATTAAATCGGCCACTGAACGGACACAGTAGGCCGGTGCATTAACGGGCGGCAGATAGCCTAGCGGTTAGAGTGTTGGGCCAGTAAACGGAAGGTTGCTAGTTCGAATACCTGAGCTGACAAGGTGAAAAAAATCTGTTGTTGAGCAACGCACTCATTTGCTTCAGGGGTGTTACATTACTATGGCTGACCCTGTAAAACAACACATTTCACTGCACCTATCCAGTATATGTGACAATGACACATATATTACCAAATCATATGAGGCAAGTTTTTTGTGAAAAAGAACATGATATTCTGTTTACAGTCCCACCATTCAAGGCCCTATCATAGAAAAACACAAACTAACCCCAAGGGGTGCACAATTTGGTTTTTGCCATAGCACTTGACACAACTGATTAAAATAATTAACGAATCATCAAGCTTTGATAATTTAAATCAACTGTGTAGTGCTAGGGCAAAAACCAAAACGTGCACCCCTTGGGGTCCCCAGGACTGAGTTTGGGAAACGGTGAACTAACCCATGACCACACTATGACCGCTAGGCTACAGCATTGGATTGTTCAGACGTCTGGTCAAACAGAGCTGTCTTCTTAACTCACCTCTGGACCACACGTACCTGAACTGTGGATTCCTTCTCGACTTGTGTTCCACTCTTTGCTCATCATTGTAAGACTGTTTACAGCGGGTGAGCAGGGGCCATGAGAACTCTGTAAGCACTGTTTGGCCTGCTGAGCCACCGTAATGGGCTCTGCACTGGAAGGGTTAGTGCTACACGGGAACCTTCGGACGTCCCTACACGAAACCCTAACCTTTACCCTTACCGTTTTAAATTCAACTGGGTGACATCCCAGGGAATCAGTTTATTGGAAGAAAACGGCTAAAAAGAGAGTGATGCCCAACCACTGACACCACATTAAATGTGACTAAGTTGAAGGTAAAAAAGAAATGTTTTAGCTGTAATTAAGGATTGTTGTGACAGAATCAGAGGTAGAGATCAGAGTCAAATAGACCTAGTCTGTATAGAGGTCTCTGGTAGAGATTAGGCTGCCAATCATAGTGTCCTCAGCAACCCTGGAGAAAACCATGCCGAAGAACAATGCATTAAGTAGGAGAATAGGCCTGTATAGTAAGAAATAGAAATGGCTATTCTATGTACCAGTATACGTGTTGGAATATTATTTTGTCTCGACTATGATATTTACCATCGATGCAGTATTTTAAAGCTTTTGATTCACTTCAGATGTGTGTCATACAATGTATACAGACAGTATTGTAGAGGGGTATTTTACTATGGGAAGAAGTGTTTCCATAAAGTGCTGCTCAGTGTCTTGAATTGTATTATCTGGGAATATAACCTTAGAATCCATCTGCAGCTTTATCACTGGTAGCAATGTGTAGTTAACGGAAAGTCATTCTTGCTCTCTGTCCAGTACATTTGATCAATTAATAAAATCAGACAATTTCTTGAAGGTCAAAATGTGGATGTTATGGCCGTTTAAAGGGTCAGTTGCCTCCAGAGCCCATGTAAACTTAAGTCATGTAGCTTACCACTGCCACACACAGGGCTGCAACATAACCTTATAGCTATTATGTCAGCAGTATACTGGCAGCAGCATAGCACCCTGCATCCCACTGCTGGTTTGCCCCTGAAGCTAAGCAGGTCGGTCCCTGGAGGTAGACCAGATGCTGCTGGAAGTGGTGTTGGAGGGCCAGTAGGTGGCACTCTTTCATCTGGCTAAGAAGATCCAAATGCCCCAGGGCAGTGAAGGGGACATTGCCCTGCGTAGGGTGCTGTCTTTCCGATGGGATGATAAATGGGTGTCCTGACTCTCTGTGGTCATTAAAAATCTCATGGCACTTATTGTAAGAGTAGGGGGTGTTAACCCTGGTGTCATGGCTAAATTCCCAACCTGGCCTCCTAATTGGCATAAATCAGCTGATGTGTAAAGCGCATTGAGCACCTCAGTTGGTAGGAAAGTGCTATATAAATCCACTCTTATCATGTCATCCCAATAAATGTGCCTAGTGTTCTTATAGGGCTTCTTGGCTGAAACAAGCCCAACTCAACATGTGAACCACAGGAGGCTGCTGAGGGGAGGACGGCTCATAATAATAGCCAGAACGGAGCCAATGGAATGGCATCATTTCATTCCGCTCCAGCCATTACCACGAGCCCGTCCTCCCCCATTAAGGTGCCATCAACCTCCTGTGATGTGAATATATCCATTCAGTCCAAACCCCACTTACCTTATTATACAGGCTGTCTGGTCTGTAAGCAGTGATATGAGCCAGGCTGTTTCCAAGTTAATCTGGATGAGTTGACTGCATGAAAAAGCACATTTACGGGTGAACACTGGAGTGCACAGTCCGAAAATCTCTGCACACGTCCCGTACATATCCGATAACAGACCACATATACGGACATGTATATGTAATTGTTATCGGAGATGTACGGGACAGTGTTCGACCCGTAAATGTGCCTTTTCATGCAGTGTGTGAGTGTGTATGAAATAAAGAAGTCTGGGATAAACTAACAAGAGGTGAGGAACCAAGGAAAGGGGTTTGTCCCAACCATTCCCATGTACATAAAAACATGTAAAACTTAGAGGGTCAAAACAGGGGGGAGGTAAATAAACTTTAAAATGTACTCACTGCTTTATGTTTCTTTAATGGTGTTTCTTTCAAATGTAATGATGTGAGGAGTTTTGCTTAAGTGTTACAATCAAAGTCAGAGCAAACCCAACAAGAGAAAGGCACTCCAAAACATAGTTGTGTGTTGTGTTGTTGTAAAGGAGAGCACTTGTAACCATGAAGAAGCTGCTAAATCATTGGCAGAGATTACATGAAATCAATCACAACACAACTACATCAACTACCACATTATTACATAAACATACATTCTGTACATCTAAGAAATTACCACACGGAATAGACTGGAACAAATTGATCATCTGATATTCATCCTCAAAATATTTGCAGGGATTTTTTAAAATGTCATTCTCTTTTTGTGGTTCCCATGAAGATGCTTGCTGTAATCATTTATGAGGGCTTACCATAAACAATCTCTATATGTGATGCATGTGATGTTAATGCAAAGTGCAGTATCTTAAACTTAATGGAATCAAGTGCCATGCAGAGTATTTTACAGGTTTGTGCAATGTCCACATTTGTGCAATGTCAAAATGTCATCCTCAGTTTGTGTGATTGACAGGAGAGATGATCAGAGGGGCAGAGTTCTCAGTCCCATAATTAACACAAGGTCCTAAGTATGGATAGAGTTTCTCAGTGAAGGTGTAGCCAGTGAAAGAGTAGATATGAGACCTGGCCTCCACATCATAAAAGGAGACCTGACCCTCCTCATAATCCACAAACACTCCCACCTTCTGGGGCTTCTCTCTCAGGGAGAGGAGTACAGGTGGGGAGGTACAGGCTAGGTACTTATTCCTTTCCCTCAGTGTCACAGTCCAGTATCCATTTCCAGGGCTCAGTTTGATATTCATCTTCCTGTTGATGGACTCTCTGGCCACTCCTAAATCCCAGTTAGTCTTCCCCTGAACTGTCACCTCATAGTACAATCTTCCTGAGGAGAAGCCTTTCTTTCCTAGAACACAGAGACAGGTGGAAAACCTCTCTGGGTTGTCCAGTCTATCTTTTTTTACGTCTTGATATCTCACTTGTTTCCCATTTGCAGACAGGATGATATGGGGGTTTGCTGTATCAGGGTCCAGAGTCACCTCCACTGCATACTGCTGAACCCTCTTCAACTCAGCATTACACTTCCTAATTTCTCGCATAAGTATCTCCTCCAGCTGTGTTAAAACTCTCCTCATAGTCCCATCACACAGACCACTGTGAACACTGATCCTAGACCAGTCCTTGGTGGGTGGAGGGGTGCACATGGATGGGAAGCTCTGGAGGAGGTGGAGGTGGTCCTCACTGTGTGAGAGCTGCTCCAGCTCAGTGCTTCTCCTCTTCAGCGCAGTCATTTCCTGCTCCAGCTCTTTAATGAGCCCTTCAGCCTGCCTCTCCACTGCTTTCTGTTTCTTCTCAATCACCTCAATGAACTCAGCCTGGCTTCTCTCAATGGAGCGCACAAGAGCAGTGAAGACCTGCACACTGTCTGATATCTCTCTTTCTGCATCTTTCTTGCTGAGCTCTACTGAGTGTTTGATCTCCTTAACCTTTCTATATTGTGTATGCATCTTCTGATCCACCTCTGCCATCATTTTCCCCAGTTTGGCCATCCTCTCTCCATACTCTTCCTCTAGAGGGGCAGTGTCATGAGTCTTGTGGTCTGCCTCAGTGCAGAACTGACACACACACGTCTGGTCAGTCCTACAGAACAGCTCCAGGAGTCTGTCATGCTTCTTACACATCTTGTCTTCCAGGTTCTCCACAGGGTTGATCAGCTTGTGTCTCTTTAAGACTGCGACTCTTTGATGAGGCTCCAGGTGAGTCTCACAGTAAGAGGTCTGACACACCAGACAGGACTTCAGGGCCTTGAGCTTCATCCCAGTGCAGATGTCACAGGAGACTTCTTCAGATTTGGCAGGGAGTTGGTCTGAGCTTCTGGTTGCTTTCACTTGAACTGATTTCCTAAACTGAGCAACCATCTCAGAAATAAATGTGTTGATGAACAGATCTGGTCTCCTATAAAATGTATTTTTACACATGGGACACTGGCAGATGTCATTGCCATCCCAGTACTTCCTGATACAGGCCATGCAGAAATTATGTCCACATTGAATAGAGACCGGCTCAGTGAACACATCCAGACAGATAGAGCACAGGAACTGCTCTTCATCGAGGACACTGCTGGAGGACGCCATATCTAGACATAGACCAAGGTAAAACCATAAAGCATTTCCTGGAATCAGTCAGCTCTTGATAGTTTGCCAGCATTGCCTTACGGGCAGACTAACCAATCTCGATACAAGGTGTTACCATGAAACTAAGAAAATAGTTATATAACCAAAGGAAGAAGAGTTAACGTTGGCCTACTGTAGCAAAGAAAAAACGAGAATACATAAACCGTGTAGCGCTGATCTTCAAATGTCCATGTTAATGTCTCTACTCACCTGCATGTGTTTGTGGATAAGATCTTTGTTCTTCTTTCTGTTAGTGGTGTTAAAAGACGTCCAAAGAAATAAGACTGAAATTCACAATTTAACAGTTTTCTGAAGAGCTGGGGAGTTTGGTATCATGCACAATATACTGTAGCTTTAGTTTCACTTCAGAGACGTGATGTTGAAAATGCTCCTCCTCCCCACCCAATACTGCAATGCACTTTTCTCTTCCTGGAACAAATAACTCTACACAACCCAAGAGCACTCACTTGCCCAACCCCTATAGCCCTATTCTGATTGGACCATTTAGTTTCGCATGGCCCGGTTCCCCGGGTGGGTGGAGAATTCACTTAAGGACCAATGGAATGGTCTAAAATATGCTAACTCCACCCACCCTGGGCACTGGGCCATGCAAAACAAACTCGCCCATTCAGACATTACCTTATTAATGGGCAAGTTCATTTTGCATGGCCTGGTGGGCGGAGTGTTTATTTTAGACCGTTCCATTAGTACTTAAGTGACATCCCCATTCACCCGTGGCACCGGGCCATGCAAAAAGAACCGGGCCAGGCATTGAACTGCAGACTTCTCATCAAACACATCTCTCTAGACCACGTCCTCTCTAGACCACATGTCCCTGAACTGTGGATTCTCTCCACCTGTGAACATGGGAGAAAGACACTCCAAAACGAGTGGTGTGTTGTTGTGAAGCTCATCTGTCCCGGTTAGTCATGCATAACAGGGACAGGAGAGCACTTGTAACCATGAAGAGCCTGCTTAATCATTGATGTTCATCAAGACTGGAGTGTCTGCATTGATATGCACACAGCATGCCCGATCAAAGAGGTGTGTCGCACCATCTGCTTACCAGTGATGAACTACCACTAACCAACATGCATCCCTGTCAGGAAGAAGCAGGTGCTCATTAGATGCAGATAGTATTGATCTCCTGACTACAATCTGTTGTGATAAGTAAGATGGAGGCAACCACTAAATAAATATTAATTAATGGGTATATATGTTGCTGGCATGATGGTACACATTCCTTAAACCTGAAAGGTCATTCACACTGTAGAGAAATTCTCATGGTACGTACATACCCCAACCAGAGGCCATGAATTACAGGCAATGTCCGCAATGAGCTAAAGGGTAGAGCTGCCGCTTTCAAGGAGCGGGACTCTAACCTGGACGCTTATAAGAAATCCCGCTATGCCCTCCGACGAACCATCAAACAGGCAAGCGTCAATACAGGACTAAGATTGAATCCTACTACACCGACTCCGACGCCCGTCGGATGTGGCAGGGCTTGCAAACTATTACGGACTACAAAGGGAAGCACAGCCGCGAGCTGCCCAGGGACACGAGCCTACCAAATGAGCTAAATGACTCCTATGCGCAATTTGAGGCAAGCAACACCGAAGCATTCATGAGAGCACCAGCTGTTCCGGACGACTGTGTGATCACGCTCTCCATAGCCGATGTGAGTAAGACCTTTAAACAGGTCAACATTCACAAGGCCGCAGGGCCAGACAGATTACCAGGACGTGTACTCCGAGCATGCGCTGACCAACTGGGAAGTGTCTTCACTGACATTTTCAACCTTTCCCTGACCGAGTCTGTAATACCAACATGTTTCAAGCAGACCACCATAGTCCCTGTGCCCAAGAACACCAAGGTAATCTGCCTAAATGACTACCAACCCGTACCACTCACATCTGTAGCCATGAAGTGCTTTGAAAGGCTGGTTATGGCTCACATCAACACCATTATCCCAGAAACCCTAGACCCACTCCAATTTGCATACCACCCCAACAGATCAACAGATGACGCAATCTCTATTGCACTCCACACTGCCCTTTCCCACCTGGACAAAAGGAACACCTACGTGAGAATGCTATTAATTGACTACAGCTCAGCGCTCAAAGCTCATCACTAAGCTAAGGACCCTGGGACTAAACTCCCTCTGCAACTGGATCCTGGAATTCCTGATGGGCCACCCCCAGGTGGTACGGGTAGGTAACAACACATCTGCCACGCTGAGCCTCAACACGGGGGCCCCTTAGGGGTGCGTGCTCAGTCCCACCCTGTACTCCCTGTTCACCCATGACTGCATGGCCAAGCACGACTCCAACACCATCATTAAGTTGGCCGACGACTCAACAGTGGTAGGCCTGATCACCGACAACGATGAGACAGCCTTTAGGGAGGTGGTCAGAGACCTGGCAGTGCAGTGCCAGGATAACAACCTCTCCCTCAACGTGATCCAAGACAACAGAGATGATCGTGGACTACAGGAAGGTTAGTGCTATCCGGGGTTCCTTGGGACCTCCCTACCCTAAACTTAACCATAATAATACCTAACCCTTTCCTTGACCATTTTAATACCTAACCCTTTCCTTGACCATTTTAAAAATGTCAGCTTCAATGGATTAGGGACGTCCCAAGGATCCCGGAAAAGGAGGACCCCGTCAGTTAGGAGGCATCCGTCAAACTGTCTGAAAGTGATGCCAACATGGCAGCCTTCCTCCTCCCAGACAGACAGAACATACAGACAGACACACAACACCCCCAGTGGTATAAAACTGTCATTACAGTGATTTATTATAATGAACCATGAAAATAGCCAACCAGTGCAGTGTCTGAGTCTCTCTCCTCCGCACAATCATACACTCACACACACAAACCATAAAAAAAGACTACATTGAATAGTCCAGAGAGGAAAAACAAAATAAAAAGTGCTACTGTCACAGAAACATTCAGCTTTGCCAAGAAGAGCGCTCGTATTTACAAACATATTCCAAAATGGGATGGAAGCGAATTGTACAAGCATAGAAAAGAAAATAAGCAAATATATACAACCTGTTTCCGGAAAAAGCTGGAGTAACCACCTATACATTAAATTACACTTTCTACAAATAACCATTGATATTCAAAAATAAACCGCTAAAGTCCTACCTACGGGTGAGCCCTCATTCTGGCTACCTCAGAAGACCACAGCACTCATTTCACTCTACCACTCTTCCTTTCTCTCACTTTCCTTTCCCCTACTCACACAGCACAAACAGACAGATAGACAAACACATACAGTCCATACACCACCTCACACATACACATGTGCACATACACACACAGTGCAGCCTCCTGAGGCAGTGAAGCGGGCTCCCAGAATAGTATTTTCTGAATCACTGCAGCGGTGCACAGATATTTGTTACACAGAGGAATAAAAATAATAATAATTCTGTATTTTTTCTCTATACAAAAAGCTTTCTGTTTGCTATAATGAGCCACTAGATAAAACGAATAAATGCTGTAGAAGAGCAGACAATAGACAAAGAGAAGAAGTGAAAGGTGGACTAACTGACAAAGGGGGGTGGAGGCTGGAATGTACATTGATACAGAAAGTGCGGGACCTTACAATAGGAGTCCAAAACAGACAGAGAGACGGTTAGACGGATAGGCACGCTCTCCGCCACAGGAGGGAAATTCAAAAGAAAATGAGGGAGGGAGGGATGTCGGAGAGAGAGAGTGGGATGAGCACCGGGGGAATCGTCCATCTTCATTTCAAACAAAAAGTCTCTTAAGATTGTTTCACGGTCCTCGTTTTCAGTTTGTCCTTTAAAAAAGCACCCCTTTATCCCACATCCTCCTGTTTTTCCATTGGCCATGTGTTCAGGTACATAGAAAATATTTACAGCTTTTGTTGCTTGTTGTGTTCCGCTGTTTGTCTGTCTGTTTGTCAAGCCCCTCTCAGAGTGAGTTCATAGGGGCTGGCAGGGCCAAGGGGGAGGCCTGCATAGGGGCGGTCAGTGCCACCCCGTGCCCAGGTACCCAGCGTTGTGGAAGGGGGCGGGGGATGCAGGGGCCCCACGTGTCCCGCTGGGCATCTGAGTGGCGGTGGGTGTGGCCTGGGCCGGCTGAGTCTGCTGCAGGGGAGGGGGAGGAGGAGGGGGGGGCAGTCCAGTCTGCTGGTGGGGCGGGGGGTAGGTGGAGGGGGGCACCGAGGGGTTAGCGGTGCCGCCGGTGTGCATCAGCGGGGTAGGAAAGCCCCCCAAGTTCTGAAAGTGGTGAGAGGCCTGCACCTGCATGGGGGCACTGGTGGAGGAGGCAGGAGGAGGGGGTGGGGGTGGAGGAGGAGGCAGGCCCTGGTTGAGTGACAGGAGGGTGCTGGCACTGGACTGCTGCAGCTGCTGCTGGTGGGTTTGGCCCTGTGGGGGAGGGGGCGGAGGGGGAGGGAGGGACGACTGGGGGGAGGTGGTCAGGAGGAGCTGGTGCTGCTGGATTGGAGGAGGCTGCAGGTTAACGTGCATCAGGGCGGAGCCAGGCCCAGGGTGTTGTGGTGGGGGAGGAGGAGGAGGGGGGGGAGTGGCAGAGGTCTGGTAGTGCAGGGCGTGGGGAGGAAGAGTCTGCAGGAGGGGCTGGGATCCATGGGGGAAGGGGGACGTCACGGCAGACTTGAACCCAGAGAAGGGCCCCACGGCGGGGGCTGACTGGCTGGGGAAGTAGGCCTCTGAGGCTGGAGGTGCTGGGGGAGGAGGGGGAGGCGGAACGGACTGTGGGCTGTACTGGGAGAAGGGGGCCGGGCCTGGTTGAGCCTGGGGCTGGGTCTGAGGAGGAGCAAAGAGGAAGGCCCTCTGGCTGCGGTAAGGGGAGCCCTGGGCCTGGGGCTTGGGGGAGTGGAGGAGTGAGGGGGCAGAGTAGGGGGCAGCAGGGTGCAGCTTGGTGGGGGTCAGGGGGGCTGTCTTGGGTACAGCAGGCTTGCTGGGCTGCTGTGGGGTGGCCTGGGAGGGGGTCCGAGGCAGGCTGTCACTCTCCTCCTCCTTCACTGGGTGACTGGCAGGCTGGGACGGGCTGCTGGGGCCAGGAGAACACGGCTAGGGAGGGAGAGAGAGACGGAGGGAGGGAACGGGTAAGTCATGAACAATAACCGTCTACATCAGGGGTAGGCAACTACATTCAGCCACGGACGATTTTTGTTGAGGGGCACACTGCAAATTGACTACAACTAAGCCCAAAAAGAGATTGTAAGAGAATCATTTCATACCTTGACTACATTGAGACACGATCACGTCTCTAATTTTTTTGTGGTAATACTTGGGAACAGATTTCCTAAATTAAACTCATTTTTAGCTGAATTTTACAGTCTTTTCTGACCAAAAACTAAAACCATAAAAACCTTGGCGGGCCGGTTTTGGCCCACTGGCCGCCTGTTGCCAACCCCTGGACTATATCATAGGCTGAGAGATGGCTGTGTTTGGCAGCATTATGTACTTCACACTATTGTTAGTGCTAGAAAGCAGAGTGTTTCTTACTGTGTGGGTTGGGGTCTTCTGCAGGCTAGGAGATGAACAATCTCTGACTGGGGCCTCACTGCCCTCGGTCTCTCCATCTGTAACAAGCACACACAGGCATACATTATTACAATTAAACTAAGATCCGTAAAGAAGTTATGTCCAAGTGGTGTGTGTGTGTGTGTACCTTTGTCCTTGCTGTGGTCGCTAAGTGACAGGGCTCTGTGGTAGCCACGCTCTCTTGCCTGCTCCACCGAGGTGGACGATGTCCACTGTCCTTCTCCCCCCTCTCTCTCCCCCTCGACGGGGGGCTCTGTGTCCTCGCTGGGCTGGGGGGTCTTTGACTCAGGCAGGGTGGGGGCCATTGCAGCAGGGGCCACTGAAGCTTGGGCCGGAGCAGGAGCCAGGGGTGGAGGCTCTTGGGTGGTCTCCATGGGCAGAGGGAAAATCTCCACTAGGGTAGGTGTTGTAGAGATAGGCGAGCTGCATTCCATTTTGGAGCCGCTGCGCCGCGCCTCGCGCTGACGCTTCCTGTACTCCAGCAAAGACACCTGGGAAAACACATGACATCACACGACATCAGAAAACAGACATTCCTTTGTCAGTCCAGGAACCTTAACACAGCTTGAATGGGCAGGATGAATAGCAGCAGTTCACCTTTTTCTTCTGTGGGGGATTCTGTCCTGACCCTCCCTCTCCAGTGCTGTCTCCACTCAGTGAACGAGAGAAGCCCAGGGTTCCCCCCTCCTCAGGGCAGGGGTAGAAGAGAGACCCTGCAGCCTCTGTGAAGGGTCCTGCTGCCAAGGGTACTGGTACTGTCACTGCCCCGGCCACAACACCAGCCCCGGCCACAGCCACCACCTCAGGCCTGAAGGCCAAGATGGGCTCCAGGGTGTGTGATGGGGTAAGGTCCCTCAGGTTAGAGTTGATGGGGGAGAAGGACAGACCCCCTGGCCCTGACAGACCTACTCTCTCTGGACTCTTCATCCAGGGGGGGAGGAGGGAGGATGAGGCTGGGTCTGTGGAGGAGGAGGAGGGGGCCTCGCTGCTGTCCTCGGCCCCTGTCCCCGTCTCTGGCCCCTCCTCTCCCCCACAGTCCTGGGACTCAGCGGTGGGGGGCTGGGGGCTCAGGGGGGCACTGGTCTTGGCCTCAAGGGGGGGCAGCACGTCCAGACTGGGAGCCCTGACCGCTACACAGGGGGAGGAGAGCAGCGAAGGGGGCAGCTCAGCCTCTTGGGTGCTGGGTCTGCGACTGCCCTCCGGTGAGCTGTCCAGGGAAGACTCGCTCTGTGGACACAGGAAAAGAGATATTAACAAACTGTTCACTTCCCTCTATGTGTGTGTGTGTGTGTGTGTGTGTGTGTGTGTGTGTGTGTGTGTGTGTGTGTGTGTGTGTGTGTGTGTGTGTCTTACTTCCTGCGGGGCACTGAGTGTGTGTGTGGGGGTGCTGGGTAGAGGCTCGGGGCTCGGCTCCTCCGTACGGGTGACGCGGGGCGGCGTGGCCAGCTGGAGGGGCGTACCCAGCGTCTCTGATAGGTCGGCCCGGGTTGGCGTGGCGCAGGGAGAGCCGTAGGGTGTGGAGCTCTCTGACATGCAGGCTTCCAGCGGACACATACCCAGACGCCGCTTCTTCAGAGGAGTGGGCAACTCTGTATTTCACACACACACACAGAGAGAAAGTGTCACTCACATGCACAAAAAAACACACACTTGCATACAACATTTATATTCCTTATAAGTTATAAGAAACATATTCCCACACACACATTCCTGAGTCCTCACCAGAGTCCTCACCTGGCAAGGTGCAGCAGCCGTTGTAGGGGAGGGGGCTGTCAGAGTCCCCGTTGATAGGGGGGCTGAGAGGGCCCTCGCTGGGCATGACCAGGGTGGGCTGGCCGCTGCTGGGTGGAGGGGTGGTGGTCTCCTCCTCTAGAGCCTGCTTCAACCAGCGCTGTGGGGAGAAGACAGGGAGGGAGACGACTTAGACATGTCAACCAGAAATACAATTACATTTACTGGTAACACTGTCAGTCCGTCTCTCTGCTGGTAACACTGTCAGTCCGTCTCTCTGATGGTAACGCTGTCAGTCCGTCTCTCTGATGGTAACGCTGTCAGTCCGTCTCTCTGATGGTAACGCTGTTAGTCTGTCTCTCTGATGGTAACACTGTCAGTCCGTCTCTCTGATGGTAACACTGTCAGTCCGTCTCTCTGATGGTAACACTGTCAGTCCGTCTCTCTGCTGGTAACACTGTCGTTCTGTCTCTCTGCTGGTAACACTGTCGTTCTGTCTCTCTGCTGGTAACACTGTCAGTCCCTCTCTCTGCTGGTAACACTGTCAGTCCCTCTCTCTGCTGGTAATACTGTCAGTCCCTCTCTCTGCTGGTAATACTGTCAGTCCGTCTCTCTGCTGGTAATACTGTCGTTCCGTCTCTCTGCTGGTAATACTGTCAGTCCCTCTCTCTGCTGGTAACACTGTCAGTCCCTCTCTCTGCTGGTAATACTGTCAGTCCCTCTCTCTGCTGGTAATACTGTCAGTCCGTCTCTCTGCTGGTAATACTGTCAGTCCGTCTCTCTGCTGGTAATACTGTCGTTCCGTCTCTCTGCTGGTAATACTGTCGTTCTGTCTCTACCCTGCAGCTATACCTGACAGCTAACACTCTCCATTCCCCTGCGGGGTGAACAACATACCTTCTTGCAGGAGCCTGTGGTGGGTGGCGTGTCGGGCAGCTCGCGGGAGCGCCGGCGTCCGGTGGGCACCCCAGGGGTGGTGGGGCTGCGGTTGGCCAGGAAGGGCGAGGAGAAGCGGACGTAGTGTTTGGGCGTGCTGTAGACGTGCGGGCTGGGGCCCATGCCGGGCAGGGCGTTGAGCTGGGTGGCCAGCACCTCCGGGTCGCTGCTGATCCTCAGGGGCCTCTCTGGGGCCGGCTCTGGGGTCCGCAATGAGCGCTCATGCTTGTCGACGCACCACTCACTCACTAAGTGCTGTAGAGAGAGAAAGAGAGCTTTAGTCACAAGCAAACTGCATTTGATTATAGTATTGAGTGACATTTCACTAGTAGGAATATAACATTCCTCTAAGTCGAAATAGAATAGTGACTAGCCGTGTTTAGGGGTGAGCACTGAGCCGTGGGTAGGGTACCTTTTTAGTTTTGGGGTACTTCTGCCCAGAGCGGTTTCTGTCGGGGGCCGGGGAGCCACTGTAAGGGGGGCTGGTGTCAGGGGCTTGGGAGGAGAGGGCCTCTGGTTCGGGGTCCCTGGAGGCCTCTCCGTCTGGGCCGTCATTGGCCAGGGGGTCCAGGAGTTCCCCGGGCGAGCCGGGAGGTATGTCAGAGCAGGTGCTGATGGTGCGCGCTCGCCGCCGCTGCTGCCCGATGTGGGTGCGGCTCCGCGAGAAGCTCTTCCTCTGCTTGCTGCCTCGCAGCTTGGCCGGCGTGGGCTTGTTGAGACCCGGCTCCTCCTTCACCTCTAGCAGGGGCTGGGAGAGACAGACAGACAGGGAGAGACCGGGTTAGGATAGAGTACAGTAGCATCGTTTTGGATGGGTTTATAATTACCTTTAGCTAACCCTTTAGATTATTGAGAACATTCTCTTTTATACTAATGACCTGGTGTAACCAATGTGTCAGGGAGTGAGTGCATGTATTGCATGCATAAAGAACATGTTGAGTCAATTATCAGTGATGTGTGGTTGTGCGTGCGCTTACCGTCATGATACTAGGAGACTGCATGTCAGCCTCGGGGGTGGCAGGGGGCTCCTCCTTGATGCCACCCTCTGACTTGGTGCCGATCCTCTCCAGGGCCTGCTCCCGCCTCTTCTCCCTCTTCTCCATGCGGGCAAAGGCCTGCAGGATGGCCTCCATCTTCCTCTCTTCACGGGTCTGTAGCGGAGGGGAAAGGAGAGAGCGGGACAGACAGAGCGGTAAGTTTTAGTCCATGTGGCCTAGTCTCCTGCTCCACTGGGCCTAGAGGGGGAGGGACACGTTATCGCAACACAGGACAGGCAAGAGGCAGTCTGGCTAGCTAGCTGGCAGAAACAAACTGCAGCGGCGCAGAATGACAGAAAAAAAAAGACCACCATTTTCCCTTTTCCCTTCCAGTAGAGACAAAAACAATGGAGATGGAACAAGTCAAAACCCTGTTGATGTGAGAGATGTCAGACAAAACAACATGGAACTGGGAGGTCGGAAAGTAACATTAGACCCTTCCCAAACCGTTCAGGGTGTGTGTATATGAGCCAGGGAGAGGTTTTATAACACTCCGGCTGCCTCCACCAGACAGGGCACCAACACTAGCTTTACCACCCCTAGTAGCAGAGACACACTGGGGTCTGCCACAGGGCCGGTCAGTGGAGAGAAGATGGAGGTGGTGGGGGGGGGGGCAGTTAGTATGTTTGTCAGTCAGTGGGGTCCCCTATGAGGTGGAAGGGCAGGCAGGCAGGCAGGCAGGCAGGCAGGCAGGGGTGTATGTTTGGGGGGAAGGGGGTTGGTGGGTCAAGTTTACCTCCGGTTTACTCAGTCCCAGACAGCTGGAGGCCCCCACGCCGTGCAGATGGGACTCCTCCGCTGGGCTGGCCTGAATGGTTTACAGAGAGACAGCCTGGTTTAGAAGACAAGAGGCCCGGGTCCCCCCCAATAACACATATACACAAACACACCACCAGGATTCCCCACTAGGGGCTTCAGTGTGTCGCCAACCCACAGGGATCCTCAGGGACAGGTGGGCAGTCGAAGTGACCTGGGCACTACAGTGTTATCAAAGAGGGGAGAGAAGAGGGGCGCACATAGGGAGAATGCCTGCCTTCTGCCTGTAGACGCATGTCCAGTTAGGGCTTCTTCACCTCGTCTGCTTACACCAGCTTACCCAGTAGGAGGAAGACTTTTTATTTTTCTAATTCTCTCAGTCATACTGGGCTCAATGAATGAACAGTGATTTCAACACAACCCACCAGCACTGGAACTCAGCCACATGTTCACCACATCACCAGCGTCATAAACCACATACTGCACCCACGACACATGGCAAGAAAACCAATGAAGACAATAGCAACCAACCCAATCACCAATTTTCACCAAGGTTGATGACAAGCAACTGCATACCATCTGCAACACCAAAACCGAACCTTAGTGCAACCTGTGTGTGTGTTCCATGCCATGTCAGTATCCCTGGCATCTTTAATATGAGTGTGGGTCAAATACCATGCCTAACACACACAGACATCCCCAGTGTTAAGAGCCCATGCGGACAGGGCATTGTTGTGGATGCGTGGTTAGGGTTGGACACCATACATACACCAGACCAGAGGGTGACTGTTACATCAGAGGACAGTGAATCCAGAAGCTCTTTCTTCCACAGTAGAGGGCGTTCCTCCTCCTGGACCAGCTTGCAGCTTCCCTTGGAGGGAGGGAGGCAGGCTATTGGATGTCCCAGAGTCAATAAGGCCCTGGCACAGAGTAGTTGTGCCCAGCCCCCCCCCCCCTCTTCTCTCTCTTTCTGGGCTATTTAGCAGAGCCAGAGCCAGTCCATTGGCCAGAATGATGAGCCAGCGCTTTACACCTTGGGCCTGATCGTGTGAAAGGGAGCTGACGGCAGGGTAATTTCCAGAGTGTGTGTATGTGTGTGTGACCCCATCTCTCCGGGTCACCAGAGCCCTTTAGCAGGGGAGAAGAGAGAGATTGCGAACAGTAATTGGCCATTTCAGTTGTTGGCCAATACTGTACGTGAGGGTCATACTCAGACACACAGGGAGAGTTCCAGTACTTATGTGTGATGAGGCTGGGGCTCTTGTATACTCAGCTAATGAGAGGGGAGGAGGAGGGGGGTCTGTGGCTCTGGAGGGCCCGGAATGGTGTAATGTGTGGTGTACTGGTTTAGCAAATGACCTCTTAAATAAATGAGGAAAATAACCCATGTATAATGATGACTAAAACAGAGCCTCAGTGTTTGAGGGCTCTGCCAGAGGAAGTGAGTGAGCGACAGAGAGTAGGGTGGGTGAACCCCGCGTGCTAGGCTACACAGCAACAGGATGAGGCAGAGACAGCAGCAGTAGCAGGGAGGTGGGGGGGGGGGGTTCGTGGGGGGAGATGGGGGAAACCACCGCCACACAAACAGTGACCCACACCAGCAAGGATGAGCTTCCTATGGGGGTGGGGGGGTTATGGGCTGCACACAGCAGGGCGCGCTGCAGCCCTGGCACACTGAACTTACCATCTTCCTCTTTCTCTCTGCAATGGTCTCCTCTGACTCCATCTCTACTTCACTGCTAACCGAGTTATCAGGTTGGTCTTCTACATCCTCTAACTCTGTCCGATCCTGTTAGAGGGGGAGAGGAGGGGGGGTGGCGCTTTATCATGGCACTGACCAACCACAGGCAGTCTGGCTACAGACTAGAGGGTCTAGAGTAGCGAGGGGGTAGGTGGGGGAGGGAGAGAGAGGGGAGGGGATCGTCTGGGGGAGAGTGACAGTTGGGGGTACTGACTGGGGACATGGTGGCTTTGTCTGTGCACAAACTTGCTCAATGCTTGTATTCGGTCCTAGGCAGTCAGAATGACAGCGAAACGCAAACCGTACCCCCTTTTCCAAGAAGAGCGAGAGACCAAGCTCACTTCTGTAGTGCCTTGTGCTGCGTTGTTTTGAGCCCACTACCAACAACTACCCTGTAATATATCAAGTGGTGGCTTGTGGTCACACGAAGGTCTGTTTGCGCACAATGACAGATGTGGACAGCTTCCGTATTCAGCGAGTGTATTTCTTTCTTTGTGCGTGTTGGTCCGATAGCGATGCCTCGCACTTCACCGTTCCTCATTCTAGACCATACATCAGTCTAACAAGTCTCCATAAACCATGCTTCTGTGTGCTTCCCTCAGATCTAAGATCAGTCCTTAAATCACTCATCGCGGGAACTACCAGTCCCTACCACAGAAGCAACTTGCTTGCCGATAAGACCTATGGCCTGGGTCGGGGTTATTAGACAATGCAACAAAATGTTCCGCAAGGGAATTCAAAAACACGTTTCTTACTGGACAGGTTCAGATAGTACCTGCCAGTTTCACTTTGAACGTTTTCTTCCGTTTGGTGTCTACTGAACACAACCTTGGGGACCAGCACAGAGACAGAGGTCTTTCTCTCAGTGTAATACTGAGTAGAGGGATGCCTAGTGGTGCGTTCAGGAGCTACTGCAGCAGAGATGACACAGCGTGATAGCATGTCTCATCTGCCACCAGAGAGGGCTAAATGCCATCCAAACGACAGACAGCTCGGAGCAGCGATACACGGTACGGTGAGAGCAAACGGCTGACAGTGGTGAGAGAAGGCTGGGTGCAGGAGTGGGCTTTGGGCCAGGGAGAGGGGGAACCAAGACGGATGATAGAAGAATACAAGTGGTCTACTAACGGATAACACTAATAAAACAGAAATACAGCAAACATAACAGAAACATTGAAAAAAGGCTACACACATGGACATTGGACGCTAACCAAATGGAAAACAAGCTAAATATGATAACACAAAGAGGTCTTTAAGGGGAACGCCAACTTATAGGCTCCTATAGGGCAATCCTGAACAAAGAGCGTGATAGAGAAGTGTGATGGGGGTAGGGCTGTGTGATGGGGTTAAGGGGTGTGTGTGTGATGGGGATAGGGTGTGTGTGTGTGTGTGTGTGTGTGATGGGTATAAGGTGTGTGTGTGTGTGTGTGTGTGTGATGGGTATAAGGTGTGTGTGTGTGTGTGTGTGTGTGTGTGTGTGTGTGTGTGTGTGTGTATGTGATGGGGATAGGGTGTGTGTGTGTGTGTGTGTGTGATGGGGATAGGGGGTGTGTGTGTGATGGAGACACGGATTGAGAAGAGTTGTGTTGCCAGGGAAATCTTACCTGGTTGTTGGAGATGGAGAGGCGGAGGGGTGATAGCTTCCTCTGCTTGCCGTCGGCCCCCAGGCCCTTGGCCCTGCCGTCACAGTCCAGGGTCATGTTCTGGTTCTGGCCCAGGTCCAGGTGGTCCCCTCGCTGCATCATGGGCTCCTTGTCCTTGCGGCCCCGCCGGCGGCTGCTGGCCCCTAGGTTCTCAGTGGGCTCCAGGTTGTGCTTCAGTACTGGGCACTCTGGGTTCCCCCTCACACACGCACAGTCCACCTTGTACTTACTACAGAGAGAAGAAGATGATAGAGGGAGAGATGGGGGGAGAAGGAGAGAGGGGAGAAGATAGAGGGAGAAGGAGAGAGGGGAGAAGATAGAGGGAGCGATGGGGGGAGAAGGAGAGAGGGGAGAAGATAGAGGGAGAGATGGGGGGAGAAGGAGAGGGGAGAAGATAGAGGGAGAGATGGGGGGGAGAAGATAGAGGGCGAGATGGGGGGGAGAAGGAGAGAGGGGAGAAGATAGAGGGAGAGATGGGGGGGAGAAGGAGAGAGGGGAGAAGATAGAGAGAGAGATGGGGGGGAGAAGGAGAAAGAGAAGGTAGAAAGACAACATGGTTGAGGGTGACCAATCTTGTCTTGTTGTGTGTGTGTGTGTGTGTGTGTGTACTAGGTGATATATTCCACCCTGCTTACCAGCAGCCATAGTCATAGTCGAAGCCTATGGTGATCTCGGTGCCTTTGGTGATGGACCTCAAAGAGTAAATGTACAAATGGAGCATACCATCCTCTATTACATGACGCACCTGAGAGAGAGAGAGAGAGAGACAAAGAGAGAGAGAGAGAGCAAAAAAGGGAGAGAGAGAGCATGAGGCACCCACTGAGACTTATGAAGTTACATTAAGTTGAGGTTAGTGGCTCTGGGGGGTGTGGTCAGGGTTTAGAGCCGTAGGTTTAGTATCGTGGTCTGCGATTGGCCACTCACCTCAGAGTTGGGGGTGCAGGAGCGTCGGATGAAGCGGGCCTCGTTGCCAAAGCTGCGGGCGTCCACACACATCTCCAGACCGTCAAACTTTGAGTAGAACAACACAAAAGGGTATGGCCTGGAGAGAGAGAGATGAATGAAATGCAGGGCAGACAGACATAGTAACAGATTGGGGATGTCCATATGGTGCCATGGGGAAGATAGCCAGGAGCTCAACGGGAGCTGACAGAGGACTTTACTGCCCACTGCCAAGAAAGAACCACAACACAAATACATACCCCTTCCTTCTACCGATCTCTCCCTCTACCTCTCAAATGTCTAAATAAAAAATACAACTATAAAAAGGAGTGTAGAATTCCACTTAAATTTGAGCTGAGGATTCTACTTGAGCTCAGGTTTCCACCAGATGGGTCCTCACCTCTTGAAGAAGCATCCGTTGGCCTCAAACTGCTGTCGCAGCATGAACTTGCCCCTGTACTCTATGATGAGGGAGTCTGGAGCCAGGTCCCTCACTGCCTTCATGATCTTCTTATTCTTCTGAACCTGGCTCTGGAGAGGGGAGAGACAACAGGACATCAGGTAAGAGGCTGCACAAACTGTGTGTATGCTGCCCGCTCAGGCAATTTAAGGACAAATGTTTGTCAGTCATTGTGTCCGTTTCAGCTACCTCCACAGGTGGTTTGAAGGCGGCCGTGCGTGTGTTGTAGGCCAGGGTCTTGCCGTCGCCGGCCTCCTTGACGCGGAGCAGGATCTGGACGTCCTCGCTGTACTGGTTGCTGCCGGCCTCCTCGTAGGCCTCCATCCAGGCCTTCATCTTGTTCTCCCACAGAGATGGGTGCTCCCCTGGCTCCATGTCTGGAGCGCCACCCTTTACTCTGGAGGATTTCCTGGAGCCCTCACGGAACGCCTGTTAGACAAGAGACTCCAGTGAGCAGACAGCATAACCAACAAGGTTTACCACCATTTAAGAGACATTACATTGTGCAAAACTAATTTACAGATTTCTGTCAAATTAAACATGCCAAAACAACTTATTTTGGAGAGAGTTGCTCCACTTACAAATACATGTAAAGGCCAGAGGCACAGTTGGGGGCTAGATAAGAAGCTATTGAGGTTTGAATGGAAGTTTGAACACAGACCTTCTTGGCTCGGGCCGGCTCCTTGTCTCCGCTCCTCTTGCGTTTCTTGTCGGCCTGCTTGTTGCCTGCCAGGCGGCCGGTGGTCAGTGTGATGCTGGTGGGTGTGTGCTGGAAGGCCGTGTACAACTCCAGCGGCACCTCGTCCCCACTCTCTGTGGCACTGGTGTCCCCGTCTGCAGAGATACATACCGGTATGCCTTAATAAAGCATTGGTAATAAAGGTTTATTTGTGTATCTTGTACAGCAGGGTCCAACCAAAGTAATGTTTTCCTGTTTCTAACTGATTTAGACAAATTATTTCTCAAAGGTAAAAACAAGATTTTCCATAGCACAGTCTGCCATTCTTAATGTCTGCATTGTTGAATTACTCGATGTGACCAGCAGGTGTCAGCCTGCAGCTGAATCATAAATGTGGTAACAGCAGCCATTCACAGGCTTTGATTATTTGAATAGGGTAAATTGGGGGGGGGGGGGGACTCTGAACTAAACAACTAGGCCGGTCAGCTGTGGCCTGGGTGGCTTCAGACCTGCAGGGGGAAGAGGCTGCAGTATGGAGCAGACTGACTTACACAGCCTTTATCACACTGCCATCTGATCTGAGAGCTGTTTACTGCAGCGCACTGGGAGGGACTGGAGGTAGGTAGGTAGGTATATATATATCTCACCATCTCTCCACTCACCGGACATGTTCTCCCTCTTGCGGGTCTGAAGCACGATGGCCCGGTCTCTGTCCAGGCTGCGCGGCTGGCAGCGCTCACACAGGTACGTCTCAGGAATGTGCTGCCTGTCGATCCCCATGCAGTCTATGTGCTGCCACACACTGCCAGAAGAGAGAGGAGAGGGCAGAGGGTCAGACACAGTAACAGCAGCCATTCACAATGCAACAGTGGGGTCTAGACAGGGGTCACTTATCCCATTGAGAGGTTGATACACTGATGAGACATGGACACTGTTTGAATCCTAGAATGCTTATGAATCACTGCTAGGACAGTATGGACTCTGTGGTCTAAAGCACTGAGACCTGATGAAGGGGAGTCCAGGGTCTTTCCCAGTTCCTACCTGCACTTGTCGCAGCAGATCATGTAGCCATCGTCATGGGTGAAGCCACAGATGCAGCGGGTGATGTCAGCCCCGTAGCTGCCGTCCTCCGAGGTGCTGAGTGTGGTGCCCCTGGACGCCTCGTCCTGCAGGCCCCCCGGCACAAACAGCCCCTCGCCCGGCTGGATCAGCATGGAGGGGGGAGGGGAGGCCGGGGGCGTGGGCGGGGGGCGCGCCCCATAGTTGTGGTCCTGGGGAGGACAGAAAGGTGTTGAGGGTGACACATACACCAGGTTTATACCAGAGAAAACTATCTATGGCGTTCTCGCCATCGCTATGGTTTATAGTATACTCTATGTCAAACATTGAAATTCTAATTTAACAATTGCAAACGGCCACTTCCTTCCAATATGAATTGTTCAATTGTTAAGACTGCATTGTGATTGACCCTAACCCAGGTGAGTGAACTAGCCTGTATGAGGAGTAAACTACATTAGCATGGAGGAAGCTAGCTAGCTTGACTGATGATGAACCAGGAAGGAGAGAGCTGAGTTCAGGTATATTAGGTCAGGTAGCAGGTGAGAGAGAAAGAGAGAGAGAGAACGAGAGAGAAGTATGCTATGTAGCCAGTACTGTAGTCTAGTAGCACTGTGATGTAGTCTACTGTACAGTAGTGCACGGGTTCCCAAACTAGGGTCCGGGGACCCAAATACGCTGTATAGCCTATAATAGTGTCAGTGTACTGTATTATAGTGTACGGTAGTGTCAGTGTACTGTATTATAGTGTACGGTAGTGTCTGTGTACTGTATTATAGTTTATGGTAGTGTCAGTGTACTGTATTATAGTGTATGGTAGTGTCAGTGTATTGTAAAATAGTGTATGGCAGTGTCAGTGTACTGTATTGTAGTGTATGGTAGTGTCAGTGTACTGTATTGTAGTGTACGGTAGTGTCAGTGTATTGTAAAATAGTGTATGTCAGTGTATTGTAATATAGTGTATGGTAGTGTCAGTGTATTGTAATATAGTGTATGGTAGTGTCAGTGTATTGTAATATAGTGTATGGTAGTGTCAGTGTACTGTATTATAGTGTACGGTAGTGTCAGTGTACTGTATTGTAGTGTATGGTAGTGTCAGTGTATTGTAAAATAGTGTATGGCAGTGTCAGTGTACTGTATTGTAGTGTATGGTAGTGTCAGTGTACTGTATTGTAGTGTACGGTAGTGTCAGTGTATTGTAAAATAGTGTATGTCAGTGTATTGTAATATAGTGTATGGTAGTGTCAGTGTATTGTAATATAGTGTATGGTAGTGTCAGTGTATTGTAATATAGTGTATGGTAGTGTCAGTGTATTGTAATATAGTGTATGGTAGTGTCAGTGTATTGTAATATAGTGTATGGTAGTGTCAGTGTATTGTAATATAGTGTATGGTAGTGTCAGTGTATTGTAATATAGTGTATGGTAGTGTCAGTGTACTGTATTATAGTGTACGGTAGAGTCAGTGTATTGTAATATAGTGTATGGTAGTGTCAGTGTACTGTATTATAGTGTACGGTAGTGTCAGTGTATTGTAATATAGTTTATGGTAGTGTCAGTGTACTGCATTATAGCGCATTGGTGTGTACTGCTGTGTAGTGTTGAAGTGTGAGTGTACTCACGGCGTAGGGCAGCCCAATGTAACTGTGGGAGTGGTGAGAGTTAATGCTGTAGATCTGGTGCGGGTAGCTGGACTTCTCCACCACCACAGGGCTGGCCTCTACCGATTCTGGTCTGCTGGACAGAGAGACAGGGAGAGAAACAGAGTTAGGAGGGGGATCCCATTCACAACTGTAACAGAGAAGAGAGAGAGATCAGTGCATTGTAAAATGAAAGAGACATGAAAGAGGGAGAGAAACAGTAAGAAGGGGATTCCATTTACAACAGAGAGAGAGAGAGAGAAGAGAGAGAGCACAGAGAGAGATTGTAAAATGAAAGATAGACATGCAAAAGGGAGGGAAACCGTTAGGAGGGAGATTCACTACAGTACAAGGGGAGATATGAGTGTAGCGTAAAACGACAGGTAGACAGAGAAAAGGGTAGAATAGAAGAGAGAATCTCCTCATAAGCAGTGAGTGTTTTGTTGTGCTTCATTGATTCTCCTCTTCCACTGGCTTAATGAGGAGTGTTTATTTGGGGAGCTGACAGTGGTTTTGACACAGAGTGGAAGAGGCATAAGGATCACAGAGGCCAGAAGCCCTGTGTGTGTGTGGCCTGGTCCCGTCATATCACCTCAGCTAACTGGACAGAGCTGATAGCAGGGCAAATAACTAAATGGGGGGCCTAATCTCTCCACAATAAAGACCATTTAATAATAAATAAATAATATGCCATTTAGCAGACGCTTTTATCCAAAGCGACTTACAGTCATGCGTGCATACATTTGTGTATGGGTGGTCCCGGGGATCGAACCCACTACCTTGGCGTTACAAGCGCCGTGCTCTACCAGCTGAGCTACAGAGGACCACATTTAAACCTGAGCCCCATTTCTGGAGGACACACACACACACTACTGGAGGCTCTCACACACACACACACACACACACACACACACACACACAAAACATTCACACACGCAGTAACAATAACAGGCATTCACTTCTGTGAGCTCATTTATCAAACCGGTATATCCACTTTCATTCTATGACATCGCAGTGGCGCAGAGAACGCCTGTCAGGCTGTTTGAAAATTAAACCAAGGACATGGGGGTAAGGTTAACTACGCTAGTTCTCACTGGCATTGAAGGAGGGAGTAGTGGTTAAAAAAAAACGATGCAAAAAGGGAAGTGGGATTGACAAACGGACAACAGAGGGGAGACAATAAAGGAGTGAAGGGAGGAGTGGCACTGTCAGGAGAGAAGTGCCATTAGAGAGTAGGGAAGAAAGAGACCAGTGACAGCCCAGACAGAGTTGAGACTCGAGGCTGATTTGTCATGACAAATCCAAAGGCTAGCTGATGTTCCAACAACTAATACTCCAACTCCTACACACAAACAGCCTGTTGGTCAGTCCTGAGGAAGAAACTCCACCAAATCCTCCCTTTCTCATCCAGGATAGTCCAGACAACTGCTTCAAGGTCAAAGAGAGGGAGAGTGAAGGCGAGAGAGGAGAGAGAAAATAGAGATTCCCCAAAGGTGTATCCGAAGCTGGCTTTGCACATTCAAACATCTCAGAAGCAGAGACAAAATGAAACCTTGACAAGAGGCCAACTGCCCTGCCAAGACGTTTAGCTAACAATGCAGACTACAAGAGAAAAGCCCACTAAATAAACTGGACAGCTTCAAAGGTACCGTGTTACAAACTGTATATGTGGTCTGATGGCGTAGTAGTATGCCAGAGGGGATGCTATGGCTGTACGGCTCAAACAGGCTATGTAGCATATTTGGACATCTAGTACTAGGAACAGCTGACACACAAACCCAGAATAATAAAGAGAAAATATGTGAAACTCCACACACACACACACACACTGCCCAGCAGAAACACTTCTAGCCAGCAACTGGAATATGTGACAAGCCAAGACAGTTCGTAGCATCACAGTAGTGTAGCAAAACTAGGCTACTCCAACGAATGGACGTGCCACGTGTCTGCGTGTTAAAGTACAAACACACACTCCTCTCCAATGCTCCAACCCTCCCTTTCCTTCCTTCCCTCTAGTCACCCCGTCCCTCCTAGGGTAAAGCAGCAGTACAGTACCTGGTGGAGTCAGTGGTTCCCCCCCTAGTCTCACCGCGTGCTGCACACCTTGACCTCCCAACGCTCACTGTGCAACACTTCCTTAAACATGGTATTGGCGCTCAAGCAGTAGGAGCTTTGTGTCAAAGTGAAAATGTAAGTGCAAAAAGGTCTAGGGGTGGGCCCCGGGGAAGGTGTGTGTACATAACTCGCTGAAACACACACACACACACACACACACACAGTTCACTACCCTCCCTAGGGCAGAGAAGTAACCCAAACCAAATAAACTTGAAAGTAGGCTACTGACAACTGTGTGTGAATGATTTACTAGGGTAAAATCTATACTTCATAATCGGGGATTTGCAGGGATGCAGCATGCATCATTCAGTGGTGAGAGGGAACGTTTTCATTCATGTATTAAAATGAAATCAGTGATAGTATGATGAGTAATTCAGTTGGTAGAGCATGGCATTTGCAACGCCAGGGTTGTGGGTTCGATTCCCACGGGGGGCCAGTATGAAAATGTATGCACTCACTAACTGTATGTCGCTCTGGATAAGAACGTCTGCTAAATGACTAAAATGTAAATGTAAATGTAATTAAAATGGGCTTTATAGTGTTTTCCTGGAATAGTCCCTCTGGTGAGAGAGGGGGATGATGTAAAAAGGAGAAGAGAATAGATGAGTGAGTTTGTTTGACGGATGCCGAGGGGCCATGTTTGGTCTCAGTGTGACTGGGCTGGAGGGACTGAGAATGACTGCATCAATCTTGTATGTCTCATAGGAAGTCAGGGACCAAGGGACAGAGACAAAGTCCATGATGCTATAGTCAATCACAATCTCATACAATCACACACACACACACGTCTAGGGGGAAGCTATGCGATGTGAGACACTGGGAGACTCAGAGAGCAAAGACAGCAGAGAGAGACAACAGAGATGGAATGGAGGTTTCAATTAAAACAGAGAGCTAGGCTAGGCATGTGCTAATCATAGCTCACAGCTCAAGAGAGAGCTTAATATGGAGCAAGAGATCACACATACACAGAGAGAGAGAGAGAGCAATTCTGCACAGCCAGAGGCAATGCCTTCACTCCAAAGTGTTTCCACTCACTGCCATGGCAACTCAATGTAGCCGTTGGCGAGCACACGCACACTGTGCCCCTGGGTAGCTAGAATAACACACGGCCACAACACGCAGCTTGTCACGACACACACACACACACACACACACCCCCCAGCTCCTCACAACGCTGCATCCTTCAGAGGGAGGTGGAGAGGCCGTGACCACACCTCTGGGGGCGGCCCTGGTGTTCCTAGGGTTAGCACGCTAACAAGCTAATGCTAACCTCTGCTCTGTGTTCAGAACACGAGGGCCTCAAAGGGCACCAAGGATCTGTGACATGTCCAGTTTTATCAGTAGGGTAGTAGGAAGAGGGCTAGATGATAACTACCCTGGTATGTGGGCACAGTGGCGGTAGGTAGTTCTGTGTGTGTGAGTTTTACAGCCAGCCAGCCAGCCAGCCAGCCAGCCAGCCAGCCAGCCAGCCAGCCAGCCAGCCAGCCAGCCAGCCAGCCAGCCTCTGTGCTCTGTATGAAACCTTCACAGCGGAGGCCCAATTCAAGCTCGTTAACTTCTTTTGACGAAATCTGAATCAGGCAGGGGCAGGCAGACGCAGGGCGGAGAGAGAGGGCTTAAAACCCGCCCCTATGAACAGAAGGGCCCTGGGATGAGACGCGACCCTAAAAAAAGCTCACTGGAAGGGGGGAGGAGGGGGAAAGAGAGGTGAGCGCGACTGGAACCATTTAAGACGCCTTAACCGCAAGAGGGCCACCTGTCATTCAGCCCGGTGACCATGGCAATGGCCCCTGCGCAGTGCGGAAGGGAGACGTTGGGGGGAGGTTTCCATGGCAACCAGCGGTGGTTGCCCGCAACAGCTCTTAAGGCTGGAGGGAGAGTGACACAGCCCCATTTAAAGAGACAAGCCCCTCTAAAAGCACACCTTTCTATTCTTCAACCACAGGAGCACAGATGAGGTCTCTCTTATTTGTCTATAATACCTTGACTGTATCCTTGAGGAGAGTATAGGACAGACTGTGAGGAGGGCAGTATGTTGTTGTTGCACAGAGTACAGACAAGGATCAGGTGCGTCATTTTCAGAGTAAAATTCTCCCTCCACTTGGAGGTATCAGGTTGGTAGGAGTAATTCTAAATCATGACATTAGCTACACTGACAGTGTATTACACAGAAGCAACAACTTAGAAATATAAAGTGAACAGTAAGGGTGTGTGACGCTAGATAGTCATAAGCACAGCATAATGGGCTCCGGAGTGGCGCAGCGGTCTAAGGCACTGCATCTCAGTGCTTGAGGCGTCACTACAGACCCCCTGGTTCGATTCCAGGCTGTATCACAACCGGCCGTGATTGGGAGTCCCATAGGGCGGCGCACAATTGGCCCAGCATCGCCCGGGTTTGGCCGGTGTAGGCCGTCATTGTAAATAAGAATTTGTTCTTAACTGACTTGCCTAGTTAAAAAAAGCTATTCTGCCTCATATCTTCTCTACAAAGTGTGTTTTGTCATATATGGAACTTGGGTGGTCTGGTCAGATTAATAGCTAGGGCATTGAGAATGTCTATGGGAAGTGATTGGTGTGAGACGCTGAGTGCTATGTATGTGATCAATGGCAGTGATTGACCAGGCCTGTCCAGTACAGCAGACAGCAGGGCTATGGAGCCCCTCAGCAGGGCGATAACAGAATCAATGCAACACAGAGAGACAGAGAGAGACAGAGAGAGAGAGAGAGAGCTAGAGAGAGACAGAGCTTTAGGGTGTAAGGGGGGGATATGGTAGGGCCAATTAAAGCGAATGAGAAAGCGGGGCAGAAAGGAAGAAATAAGAAAGAGAGAGTGGGTGAGAAAGAGATAGGAGGAGAGGCAGAGAATGAGTGAAAAGGAGAATAGAGAGAGTAAGAGAAGGGTGAGATGAATCATGAGATGTTGGTTTGGACCTGAAGACATTTGTATACTCACTCTGAGCCTGCAGCCATTTCCAGGTATGAGGTGTCTGCTGTGTCCACCCCTACAGGGATCACTATGCTCATGACGTTCTCTGCTGATCAATTCTTGTCCTACTGAGTCCAGAGCATGGGAGTCCAAAACACTGAGGCATGCCAGCCACAGCACTCATTGCAGACATCTAAGTGCATCCACAAGGCCTGCCAACACACAGAGGGAGAGAGAGAGACAACAAGGGAGTTAGCATGGTGCAAAAAGGGACAGTCACCAATATGAAACTAGATAAGTCAGACTGAAAACTGGGGTATTTCCAGGAAGCACAATGATTCATAAATTCAGCTGTGTGAGCTGTAGTTACTAGCTAACGGCTAGTAACACGGAATGATAGGAATTTCCCTAGAGAACCCTCACCCACCTCACTGGCTACCTGATACATTGATGGATGCAAGGGGGAAGAGGAGCTATAGTAAGGCGATGCCTGGTGTCAGTAAACTGGGCAAATGCAACCTCTACACAGACTGCCAGGAATGCAGGATGCTGCGGTGGCAGTGTTCCACCACAAGGGGGTGTGAGAGAACACAGAGCAGACTGGCGGCCATTAATGGAGGAGAAAGAAAAACGCAACAACACAGAGGCCATCTTTTCACAGAGCAGGAGTGTTCTACTGAGCAGAACAGCACACACACACACACACACACACACAGACATACACTCTCTAAAAGAAACACACAATCCTTTAACGCTGTAATTAGAGCTGTCACAAGCCCCTGGCTGTGTCTGGATGTGAAAGCCAGTGTTAAATAGCCATCTTGTCTCACTCTCCCTCTCTCCTTCCCCCTCTCACACGGTTTGTTCAGCATTGCAGGTGGACAGGAGATGCATAGAAAGACTAAGTCAATAATTAACTGCATTAGGTGTCAGACAGACTGCAGCCTCTCTGGGATGAAGAGAGCAGTAGGAGGAGGGACTAAATGGTAGGTTGACAGACAACGGAGGTAACCAATAGCCATTCCTGCTAACAGGCAATAACAATGCTATGCAAATAGATTAAATAGACCTGTCCCAATTAGCCTATAAACAAACAAACAGTTGGTGGTAATGTACAGGCCATTATAGCTTATAGCCGTTGTAATGCAATGCATGTGTCCAGACCGGAGCATATGTGCTGCCCCTGATACTGAGAGCACAGCGTTGTTGATAAGTGGGATTAGTGGGAGGGACACATGCCTAGACAAAATAGGCTGGAGTTCACACCTCTGTGTGTGTGTGTGTGTGTGTGCACCAGCCCTCCAGCAGAGAGGGCTCATCTCAGACACACACATTTCGGGTTTACTAGATGGCGGAAACATTTTTACAGTCCCTTTAAACAGAAGGGCCCATATCACAGCAGCTTTGTGTGGCTCAATTAACAATGGAATCCAATTGTTGGTGGAACATTTCCCCGTAACAACAGGACACTTAGCCAGAACACTGAAATTACATAAAATCCTTTTGTGTTATCTCAAAGGCTCAGTATGTTTTGGTGTAGTAAAAATCCCTTCCTTCAGAAACAGGCCGTCTGTTTCCAAGCGTTTTGCTGTGTTCGTCTCTGCCTCTGTCTAAGGGAATCCTGCTGTCACTGCTCAGGAATGCACACACACATGCTCAGCTCACACACACACACACACACACACACACACACACACACACACCCCCGCACAGACAGATAAACCAAACCCCCTCCCCTTCTAGACCCTTGCACACATTCCTTTGCTGGGAGGCACCCACAGCCACGCGCATACACACACAGCTACAGCCACTGCACCAGAGCCAGACACATTCAAGCCTCACAAAGGGGGGTTGGAAAAAAGGCTAACAAGTACAGTACAGCATTCCTGACTAAATCTGAGTACTGTGACTGCCTCCGACGCTCCTCCCACTTCCTTTAGCAGAGCTGTCTGTCACACGGGACCAGCATGCCAAAAAAAGCAGAGGAAAAAGACAAGCGCTCCCTCGCTCTTTCTCCACCTCGCTCCTTCTGCCCTCCTTCTCCGTGCCCCAACCACCCCACCCCCGCCGGATCTCTCTCCTCTCTGCACTTCCTAAATAAACCTCAGAGCATAGAAATGAAGGGGAGTGCCGCAAACAGGGCTCCTAATTACAAAGAGGCTGAGAGAGAGAGAGCACTTAAAGCCACCTTCAGCCAGATCCACTGCCGTTATGGAAACCCAGAGAGAGAGAGAGAGAGAGAGAGAGAGAGAGAGAGAGAGAGAGAGAGAGAGAGAGAGAGAGAGAGAGAGAGAGAGAGAGAATGGTGAACAAGGGGAAAGATCTGGGAGGGGAGGGAGAGTACAGGAGGGAAAGGGGGAGGGAAAGGGGGAGAGAAAGAAAAAATGATTATGGCAGTAATACTAGCTAGTCAAGCGAGGAGGAAAGCTGTAGCACTCCACTCCCTCTCTCGTTCTGTCTGATGTTCTCTCATCAAAGATGTCACAGCGCTGCAGGGAGCCTTCCAAATGATCCATCTACCCTCTGTTTGGGAGAGGGGTGGGGGAGTCACCCAAACTCCTATATGGGTACTAGGGTTCCTTTAGCACAGGCAGGCACAGCAGCCTTCCGAGACTGGGTGGGAGAGTACAGCAGAGACTAGAGCAGAGCCCACTCTCCCCCCTCTTCTCATTTGCCCTCCCCTCCTCCCTTCCCCAATCTCCCCTCCTTACTAAGGACACAGTCACGTCATTGTGTGGGGAAATAGCGCTGCTTTTCAGACAGACCAGTCACTGAACTGAATTCAGCTCACACACACGCTCCCTCGTGCTAGGCTAGTTGGAGCCGCCGTACGTCAGAGCTTGTTTTCATTGGCTTTTTGGGCCAAGTCTCAGTGTTTGATTTTGAGCCGGGAGAAGAGAACGCTGGAAATAAAGATGGGATTCTAAATGAAGCTGCTCTCCTCCTTCCCTCCAAGTTCTGAACAGAGAGCTGAAGTGACTTCACACCATCCTCATAGGCTGAGTCATCGCAGCAGCCAGCCATGTGCACACACACACCACCCCAAAATGAAGACACTCCTATACACTGGAAAAAGACCATCAGAATGTCACAACCCTTCTTTTCACAGTGCCCAAACAGGGTTACTCTCTGCATCAGCTGTCCTGTCCTTCATTAATCACTGTGCCCAAGCTGCCAGGGCTCCCTCTGTGCTTTATCTCTGAAGGTGAAGCCATTCATCAATAATACAGGACATTGGGGATGTAGGCCTACAATGTGTGTATGCTTGTATTAGAGATTGGGCGCCACTAATGGTCGTCAAAAGATGCCAGCAGACCATTGACAACTTATAGCGCAGCAGCAAACTGCACTGTATCCAGGCCCACGAAAAGGCATTGGGGAGAGAATGATATTGCTTTGTCCACATCCACGCTCTGCAGAGCACACTAACCACCACCAGCAGACAATGGCCCCAAGCCAGCACTCTGTGTGTGCGAGAGAGAGAGAGAGAGAGTGGGAGACAGTGTGCGCTAGAGGCTACTCTACACACATCACCCTACACACTTTGGGCATGTACCCTGTCAAACGAACACACACACACACACACACACACACACACACACACACAAAGAGGGTAAAGGAGGGATCTTCAAAAACAGGGATTTTTGCATCTCCCATCTCAGGTGCAGGCTACAGCCAGCCAGCCAGGGTTTTCAGTGCAGTACAGCCCTGCTCTGGCCTACTCTCCCTCCGTACACACTCCTCTCCTCCACTCCCTAACACAGCACAGGCGGGCTCCACTTGACATTCTTACATTTGATAGGGATGACCGATGACAAACCAAATCATTGCTTGGAGCCGAGCTCGCTTGTCCGCCTGTGTGACTCAGTCTATATTAGGAAAGAAAGCCCAACTACTCAAACCAAATAAAAGTGAGACTGACAGGCGCAAATGCAGCTTTTCAGCGCCTGGTGATAATTGTAGAGAATTTAGAGACCCCAGCCATAGTATAGCAGTGTGTGGTTGTGTGTAACTGTCTGAAGGGGGAGGGGTCGGTCTTTAACCACCAAAAGAACAGTCAGAGATCGGGCTGGGCGGTATACCATATTTTACGATATATTTTATTGATGCACAGACCGGTTTGGGATTTACTTTACCTTCTATAACGGCATTTTAATGTTTGGTTTGTTAAATGTGATATGCCGTATGTAACATCCATTTTTAGTTTACACGCTACTTGAGTCATCCGTCTCTTCTCTCTCTCTCCATGCCGATTTCCACACAGACCTAGCCCCGCCCCCTGTCACTCAAGGAGCGCATTTGTTGTCACTTGATCACGAGACACACTGCATGGTCAAAGCAGCACATGCAACAATGTTGATGACAATGTTGTTTCCACATTGCTTCTTAATGAAGACACTCCTATACACTGGAAAAAGACCATCAGAATGTCGCAACCCTTCTTTTCACAGTGCCCAAACAGGGTTACTCTCTGCATCAGCTGTCCTGTCCTTCATTAATCACTGTGCCCAAGCTTACTCCTGAGTGGCGCAGTGGTCTAAGGCACTGCATCGCAGTGCTAACTGTGCCACTAGAGATCCTGGTTCGAATCCAGGCTCTGTCGCAGCCGGCCACGACCGGGAGACTCATGGGCGGCGCACAATTGGCCCAGCGTCGTCCAGGGTAGGGGAGGGAATGGCCGGCAGGGATGTAGCTCAGTTGATAGAGCATGGTGTTTGCAACGCCAGAGTTGTGGGTTCGATTCCCACGGGCGGCCAGTATAAAAAAAAAAAAAATGATTCACTAACTGTAAGTCGCTCTGGATAAGAGCGTCTGCTAAATGACTAAAAATGTAAAATGTAAAATGTTAATATAAATCCACAAGCGTTCTATAATTACACTATTGTAGTTTGTGTTTCTTACATCTGCAAACAGCTAGTCTTTTCTTAGCAAGTTTTAGCTAAATCGTGTTAGCCACTAATGCTAATTGCTAGTTAGCTAGCTAATAAAATGTACTGAGTCAGAGCAAACGCAGCTAGCTAACAACGTGATACCAGTAATGGCGTAGGCCTAAATCAGCATGTTGTTTGTGCAACAGTACCTTCTAAATCAAAGAGGCATAGGCGAAGCATGGATATGTTGGCTACATGAAGAAACATTTAATGTAGCCAAAGATTATAGGGTCCCATATCAATTTTTTGCCAATATCATGCAGTGGCAGTGTGGAAATGATCTCAAATGAGACCGTAAATGCAGAAATTGATTAAAATGCTGGAGATTGTTTTATACTGTTCAATTCAACCAAAAATAATCAGAATGGAGAAAGACTCATTGAAATCTCTTACAATGTAGGTCAGGGGTGTCAAACGTCCGGCCCACGGGCCGGATCAGGCCCGCAAACGGGTTTAATCCGACCCGCGAGATGATTTTGGGAAAGTAAAAAAAAGAAATATATATATATTTTTTTGTAAAGTATAAAAATGCGCTGCAATTTTTCAATAAAATAAACTGCTGTTCCAATTGCGTCCACTGGATGGCGCAATAGCAATTGTGTTAAGCAAGCAAACTGTTTATACCGGGGCAGAGCAAGTAGGTCAAGCACGTGCAGCCAATGAGCTACTTTGTTTTGCCCGCGATATTTATTACGGCTTCTACTTTTAACATTATGTGCTTTGGCACCCTCATTGCCCCAATATGTCTCTGTCAAAAAAGAGAAAAGTGGACGCAGAGTGCAGAGTGTTCCAAGAAAAATGGTCATCCTATTTATTCACGGAATTGAATGGAAAAGCTGTATGTTTGGTGTGTTCAGAGCATGTTGCAGTGCTGAAAGAAAATAACCTTCGTCGCCACTATGTGAGTCTTCATGCCGACAAATATGACAACTTTCAAGGACAGCGGAGATGAGAGAAGGTGAATGAACTGTTGGCGGGTCTGAAGAAACAGCAGTCTGTGTTTACTCACAGCCGAGACATCAGTGACGCTGCAGTGAAAGCTAGCTACCTCATTGCTAATGAAATCGCAGTGGCTTCAAAACCATTTAGTGAGGGTGAATTTGTAAAAACATGCATGATGAAGGCAGCGGAGATTGTGTGCCCTGAAAAGCGGCAGGCTTTTGCAAATATCAGCCTGACAAGAAACACAGTTGCAGACAGGATTTCCGATCTTTCAGTGGATTTGGACAGCCAGTTGAAGCAAAAAGTAAAGTCATTTATTGCGTTTTTGGTTGCAATTGATGAAAGCACAGACATTACAGATGTTGCACAACTGGCCATTTTCATCCGCGGAGTTGATGACACATTGACCGTCACCGAGGAGTTCGTGGAGTTGGTGCCGATGACAGATACAACGACAGCAGCTGATATTTTTACCGCACTCGTCGGCGCGCTGGACAGGGTCGGAGTGGACTGGTCCCGCGCTGTCAGCCTGGCTACAGATGGTGCGCCCTCAATGATCGGGAAAAAAGCAGGCGTTGTGACAAAGTTCAGAGAGAAAGTGCAATCTGCAAATGGAGGACGTGATTTTTTGACTTTTCACTGTATTTTGCACCAGGAGGCTTTGTGTTGCAAGTCATTAAAGATGGATAACGTCATGAAGGTGGTCATCCAAACTGTTAATTTCATCCGATCCAGAAGCCTGAATCACCGTCAGTTTGACAGCCTTCTCAGAGAGAAAGACCACATCTATGGCCTGCCATACCACACTGAGGTAAGATGGTTAAGCCGAGGTGCTGTGCTGAGGCGTTTCTTTGATTTACGAGAAGAAATTGAACAGTTCATGGAAGAAAATGGCAAACCAGTGTTAGAATTTCATTCCGCAGAATGGATGCAGGACCTTGCATTTATGGTGGATGTTACAGAGCACCTGAATAACTTGAACAAACAGCTGCAAGGGCGCAACAAAGTTGTCACGCAGTATTATGACAGCATACGTTCTTTCAAGTTGAAGCTGTCATTGTGGGAGACGCAACTCGCCGGTGGTGATGCAGCTCACTTCCCCTGTCTGAAAAATGTGTGCGCGACCCAACATGTGGCAGACATGAAGCGGTTCAAAGATAAAATAACGGGACTGTTACGGGAGTTTGAGCAACGCTTTCAGATTTATGTTTATATGTTTTTATGTTGATGTGCTATTGTTTTTAATTGATTTTATTTTATTTGTATATTTAACCTATTCTTGACTCTGTGGTTCTTGCACTTGTTTGGGGAACAGGATTTCATTATTTTTATCTACATTTCTGCCTGAGAAATGACACCCTGATATAGTTCTGTGATCTGTGAAACAGTTCTGTTAATCACTGAGGCATTGTGTTTGTGTGTTCTTTTTCTTTAGAATTTTCAAATAAACTTGACGTGTTTTATGATTAATAGTGATGTTGTGCTTGTACTATTTTGGACACACTGTCCTCAGGCTCCAGCTTTATGTTGTATGTTGATCGTATTAAAACAAAGAAAACAATCTGAAGTTGTTGTTTTTAAGTTATATATACCATGATTTTTCCGGTCCGGCCCACTTGGGAATAGATTTTCCTCCATGTGGCCCCTGAGCTAAAATGAGTTTGACACCCCTGATGTAGGTGTTGGCACCCTAGGGTCTCGCACTACTCATAAAACAAATTTAGAACTTTTATTATTTAAAAAAAACATTAAATACCGTCAAATAATGTAAACAATTTGAAAATATGATATTTTGGCCATATCGCCCAGCCCTGGTCAGAGACACTCAAGCCCCATTACAGCACTCACGCCTGGCTTGCGCTGGCGTTATATCACCAACCACCACATCCACCCTCGCCTCCACTGAATCTGTACAGTTGAAGTCGGAAGTTTACATACACCTTAGCCAAATACATTTAAAAGTTTCACACTTCCTGACATTTAATCCTAGTAAAAATTCCATGTCTTAGGTCAGTTATGATCACCACTTTATTTTAAGAATGTGAAATGTCAGAATAATAGTACAGAGAATGATTTATTTCAGCTTTTATTTCTTTCATCACATTCCCAGTGGGTCAGAAGTTTACATACACTCAATTAGTATTTGGTAGCATTGCTTTTAAATCGTTTAACTTGGGTCAAACGTGTCGGGTAGCCTTCCACAAGCTTCCCACAATAAGTTGGGTGAATTTTTGCCCATTCCTCCTGACAGAGCTGGTGTAACTGAGTCAGGTTTGTAGGCCTCCTTGCTCGCACACGCTTTTTCAGTTCTGCCCACACATTTTCTATAGGATTGAGGTCAGGGCTTTGTGATGGCCACTCCAATACCTTGACTTTGTTGTCCTTAAGCCATTTTGCCACAGCTTTGGAAGTATGCTTGGGGTCATTGTCCATTTGGAAGAACCGTTTGCGACCAAGCTTTAACTTCCTGACTGATGTCTTGAGATGTTGCTTCAATATATCCACCTAATTTTCCTTCCTCATGATGCCATCTATTTTGTGAAGTGCACCAGTCCCTCCTGCAGCAAAGCACCCCCACAGCATGATGCTGCCACCCCCGTTCTTCACGGTTGGGATGGTGTTCTTCGGCTTGCAAGCCATCCTTTTTTCCCTCCAAACATAACGATGGTCATTATGGCCAAACAGTTCTATGTTTGTTTCATCAGACCAGAGGATCGATCTTTGTCCCCATGTACAGTTGCAAACCGTAGTCTGCCTTTTTTATGGCGGTTTTGGAGCAGTGGCTTCTTCCTTGCTGAGCGGCCTTTCAGGTTATGTCGATATAGGCCTTGTTTTACTGTGGATATAGATACTTTTGTACCTGTTTCCTCCAGCAACTTCACAAGGTCCTTTGCTGTTGTTCTGGGATTGATTTGCACTTTTCACACCAAAGTACGTTCATCTCTAGGAGACAGAACGTGTCTCCTTCCTGAGCGGTATGACGGCTGCATGGTCCCATGGTGTTTATACTTGCGTACTATTGTTTGTACAGAGTAACCTGGTACCTTCAGGCGTTTGGAAATTGCTCCCAAGGATGAACCAGACTTGTGGAGGTCTAAAAACAAAAATTCTGAGGTCGTGGTTGATTTCTTTAGATTTTCCCATGATGTCAAGCAAAGAGACACTGAGTTTGAAGGTAGGCCTTGAAATACATCCACAGGCACACCAACTTACTCAAATGATGTCAATTAGCCTATCAGAAGCTTCTAAAGCCATGACATCGTTTTCTGGAATTTTCCAAGCTGTTTAAAGGCACAGTCAACTTAGTTTATGTAAACTTCTGACCCACTGGAATTGTGATACAGTGAATTATAAATTAAATAATCTGTCTGTAAACAATTGTTGGAAAAATTACTTGTGTCATGCAAAGTAGATGTCCTAACCGACTTGCCAAAACTATAGTGTGTTAAAAAGAAATTTGTGGAGTGGTTGAAAACGAGTTTTAATTACTCCAACCTAAGTGAATGTAAACTTCTGACTTCAACTGCAGGTAGCGTTAGCATGTAGCACAGCAACAGGAAGTGGGCGGGGCTAGGGAAGTATCAGGATTGCTGTTGCAGCAGCCCCAGCCCAGGGCCAGCTATTTGGGAGGTAGTCTAACTAGCTAAAGGCCCAATTAACAAGGGATCCGTTACAGCCCAGCACCACAAAAACTGGTTATCTGAACCCTGGCTCCCTCTTCTCCTCTTGTGTGTGACCTACGCAACTGTGCTGGGTCTCAGAGCAAGGCCAGCCTCCCATGGGCTACTAAGGGCCTGACTCTAGCTCTACACAGACACTGGAGCCACAGAGCCAGGCAGTCCCATAGGGTAAAACTCCCTAGGCTGGCAGTGTACTGATGTCAGCCAGGTATATCTATACAGATGATACCGTTTCAGGATGGAGTCTGTTGTTCTCCAGGGACAGAAGGAGCAACACAAACACAAGTGGCACTCTTTACAGTGGAGGGTGAGGCAGGCAGAGAGGAAGTCAATAGATTCTCACCAGCTCCGTTGAGCTGTGGCCTTCTTCTGTCCTACCCTGCACTGCTTTCGATATAGCAGACTAGCAGTAAACATCCTGTATAATGAACTCCTTCACTTCCTCACTCTGCGGCCCACTGTCCTGGCTATTGGCAGCTCGAAAAGCCTTCATGGCTTCTCTTATTGAGCCCTTCATGTATGTGTGTGTGCCTTGGGTTGAGGTGAAAGGAAAGGTTTCACCCGAGACAGCAGAGAGAGCTCCCTGCCAAGCACTCCTCTGTCCCCCAGGGGGGAGTGGCAGGCAGGCAGGCCACCTCTCCCTGTCAACACAGCCAGCAAAACACACACACCATATCAGGTATTTACAGCTGTGCAATAGTGTGCAGAGAGGGGTACCCACCAGGGGGAGTGAGGAGAGAGAACCAGAGGAGTCAGTGTGTGAGGCAACTTGAATATGGTGCAGTTAGGGAGACTGCTACAATGCTACGAGACCGTGACATGGTTATCATAGCATGACTGCCACGCAGCAAGAAGCGCTCCAGTCAGTGCATGACGTCTAGCACCAGGACAGAGGCCACTGTCCCTTTAAGAGAAAGAAGAGGTAGGTGGCTGGGGATTGTGTATTATGGATCAGCCTCTGATTAGACACAGCAGGCCCACTCTCATCCAGTATTCATAACATGTTCACACAATAGTAAGAAATGTTTACTGTATTCAGAGGCCAGCCTTGAGGGAAAACAGTAGCTTTTATTTACAGTGCCAGTTACATCCATACACACAGGCCTCGTTACTTGTCAGAGGGTTCCAGCCTGCAGTTGTCCTGATGAAGGGAGCGGTTCAAAAAGGTGTCTATTTTACCTCCCGACAGAGAGGCCCAAGTCTCCCAGGGCCTCCCTCCATCTAGGTCTCCACTGCATGAGTGATGCCCAGGACGTGGTTAAATATCACAAATGTATCATGACATCATTCATTTGGTGGAGAATGAATCCCACTCTATCACGCTATGCTGTGGTAAGACTAGAGGGAGCAGTGTACAGCAGTCGGAGGCCTTACTTTGCCCCCACTGTTGACAGACATTTGTGAAACATGCACCTGAGTCTGTGAAAAGAAAGATGGGGAGTCACAAGCAAATGAGTGCCTGTATCAGACTGTCAGTCAGTCAGCTGTGGCAGCGATAGTAGCCTACACAGCTTTCTCACTAGGCTCCTCTAGAGAAAGAAAGAGAGCAGCTGCACAGCCTCACTGTGGTGAAAACTGAAAACACTTCTCTGCCTCCAATGATTTGTCCTCCTGTCCTCGATTGGCAGAGGGGGAATTAAGACAACCCTCGCCTCATAAGGACACAGAAGACTAATTAGTGCCGTCCTGGAGAACCAAAACAGAATAGATTAATGGCAGTATCTCCCGCCAGCCTCCATCCAAGATGGCCACAAATCCAGGGAATTTTCTGTTAATGTAAGGAGGAGTCTGTTCTTACAAGGCTATGGCAACATGGTGTCATGAGGGAAAGGGAGGAGGAAAAAAAACACTGGTCAACTGTCTCAAACTGGCATTTGGACAGAGGCTGCCAAAGTTCGCACCACAAAGATGTATCCAGCTTTTTCGGTTTGTCTCACAGGCTAGTAGGGAGGAGGGAATGGAGCAGTGTAGAGCTGCCTGCCTCACACCATCACAAAGCTAGAGCCACCACCAGGGGATTGAGCCACATTACTGGGAATGGGGCCTGAGCTGATGGAAAAATGTCATAACACATGAAAGGAAAGACATGCACTGTCAGGAGAAGATTGTTGGGGCAAAGTGGAGTGATGTGTGTGAGGGGTAGCCAGGCAAGTTTAAAAAGCCTTGTGGGGCACCTTGTCATTTCTATGAGGGGTGATATAGAGCTCCTCACTTGCCAGCTGTGTTACCATGCACTGACATTTACATTTTAGTCATTTAGCAGACGATCTTATCCAGAGCGACTTACAGTTAGTGAGTGCATACAAAAAAAATGTTCATACCCCTGTGGGAATCGAACCCACAACCCTGGCGTTGCAAACGCCATGCTCTACCAAATGAGCTACATCCCTGCCGGCCATTCCCTCCCTTACCCTAGACGACCCATGGGTCTCCCGGTCGCGGCCGGCTACGACAGAGCCTGGATTTAAACCAGGATCTCTAGTGGCACAGCTAGCACTGCGTTGCAGTGCCTTAGACCACTGCGCCACTCGGGAGACCACTTCCAACACTTTCACCAAAACAACAGACAACACAAACAAAACCTGGCCATTTATTTTCATTGTTGGATTATTTGTGAAGGGTTTTTGATGATGGACATCTGTTCTGAGCCTGAGGAGCTGAGGGGGGGAGGGGCAAGAGGAGGGCAGCAGGTCTTTGTCAATGTCAAAGGGAAATAACCAAGTCACAGCTGTTGTTTCACAAAACTGACCCTAAAGACCCCCATTCCCCCTTCATAAAACGTAAGGCCTCTGACCACCAGGTATGCCTTGGGAAACAGCCCATTGTTTATCTATTCATGAATGTGAATTAGGCAACATTTCTGAATTGGAAAATGTGCCTATGTTCCAAATTTCCTCTAAGAGCTAGGCCTAACCACACTGAAATCTTCCTAGCTAATTTAATGACAGTTTATAGTACTAGTCATACCTGAACACTGGTAAATATTACACAAGCACACAGTTCCAGACATAATGACACACATCATGGTTGTTGTGACCTGCTTGTTCTATAGTTCATATCCACAATCAGTATCATGCTTTCCTCCTCAGTCGAGATGACCTTTAGATAATCACTACTTATTAACTACTTACATGCTTACCCCATAAAATATAATTGATGTTTCATGAACCTACCATTCTACCATAGTAGGGTAGCCTAATGATAGTGAGTTATCAGATATAAAAAAATTCCTGTCTAGTCATTTGTTGCTTTCTACCTTGCTGTGTGGCTGGATAAATTGAAAGACAAACACATTAGTTAGACTAGTAGCCTACTTACTGTTAAATGTGGTAACTTGGTCCAACTTGTCAGAAAAGGGTGGGAATGTTTAGTGTTGGACAAAGCATGGGGTCAAATTAGAGTGGGGGTGGCAATAAACCTCATTGTTCTTTATACAAAGTGCAGCGTTTGTATCCTATTATGCAACTCCTCAATATGACAACCTGACAATAACATAGTCAAATTCAGCAACTACAATAACTCTGACCTGCTGTATATTGCGTTGTCGTAGTATTATCTGTATATACATCCGGCATACTCTTCAAATACAATGCACCACGAAGCACAATATTAGCAAAGATATGTGATTGAACGACATGAGGGGAAAAACGATTAGCTAACTAGATAGTTGGCCGGCGAATCTCAAACTATTATGAGCAGACAAATGTATTTTTGTATTAACCGCGGACATTGCCATTCTTTTAAATGTACGACAGAAAGCAGTCCTTATTAATCTATCGTATTGTGCACTAGCTTGCCCGTGAGTGTGTCGGCGCTGCAGTCAGCTCAGCCGATAGGGGTGTGGAGGGCTGAACATAGCTATTAAATTACCACAACATCAAGCCAAGCCGCCATTTTCATAGCGCTTTTCTAAGGACAGCGAGAAAACCGTGTAACTGGGGGACCCTCGCCACGAGAAGAAAATCCCCAAGAAAGCAATCAATCGTCTGTTTCACACATTCTTACTTAAGTATCAAATCTGTCGATACCGTCTGTGTAGTTATTATTTGACAAATTGAATATCTCGTCGATAATTTAGCTCGCTTGTTAGCTAAAACTAGCCACGCTAGCTGCAATGGCTTTCAAAGCTACAAAACGTTGGCTAGCGCGTCTCGGCAAAGGAACCATTTTCTCAGGCTACGTAGCTAGCGGCTAACAAATTACATTGGGCAGCTTCGTCTTTAAAAAAATACCAGGTCATAAATACACAAGTTAGTTACAGTATAAATATTTGAAGCTTGTACTACTACCAGACTGCTACATCAGTTGTTACAGTACTTAGCTAGCTAATATTAGCGTTCGAACTGCGGTAACGCTGGCCAACGAGGGCTAGAACCTGGAAAGATTAGCTAGCTAAGATAGTAAGGCAACTTGCACATCCTGGTGTGGACAATGCGCAATGTTAACACACCTGCTGAATATCCATTCTCGCAGTTAATGATTTCCCTTTGAAATAACATTGAGTCAATCTATTGTAACCAATCGCACAGTTTAAACGGCCATAGAGGCTACATTGTCAGAGGCAAGATTTCCCGATTTGAGTATGGTCCCCTCCCCCCACGTTTGCAGCAGTTAAACTACATACCCTCTGAATCTAAATTAAGGGATGTAATGCATTTGTCAGCTAGTTAGCAACAAAATAGAATGGTGGGAGTTTATTGGCCCAATAGCCGTTTGTTCATCTCGTGACTGATGAGGCCTCTAGTTTTATATATATTTAAAAAATGTATTTACACAATTGTGGACATGCGATTTAACTTTCAACAGAAATATAATGCAACTACAATTTCCAGCGATAATTATACGTAGTCTTTAGTAATCTAGCTATGTATGTAAACAAAAGCCCTGTCGATGCCCTCTGCGCAACACCACATTTTGTGGACTTGCTGGCTAGTTATTCATAAACGGAAATAACCCTTCCTATGATCAACAAGAAGCGCACTTCCAACCACATATGAAGCCAGTCCAACAAATACTTCAATACAATTCATGGTTTACTTGTTCTGTAAGTACAATTTTACCACTAGCCTATTGCATGGGAACCTGACCATCCTTTGGGGGCTGGTTGAAAAAGAGAGCGGGGTAGTTTTTCATACCACCTAGTTAGCTAGCTAACGTTACGTTTGACTGCAACAGCATACTGACATTGCAGGTATAACTAACTAACCAAAATAGTTAATGTTTGATAAAGTATTGCTTCCCTTTCTCTTCATTAACAAACAATCCAATGTAGTTATTCAACTGCATTAGCTAAGTAAGCTTGCTAACGTTTCAGAAGCAGCCAGTTGAATCTAAAATTCAAACGCGCTAACGTTGGCTAGCTAACCACTGTCTAACTATCAAATGCTAATAGTTGCTAGCCAGTTAATACCAGCTAACGTTACACTAACAAAACAACTCTAATTCAGGACTAACAAATTCTTAAAAAAGTGACTCACTTATATTGAAAACCAACTGATTTGATACCAGAAAGCTAGTTATTATGAACTTCCATCTAGCTACAGCATCAGCATCCCCGTAGCTAACGTTACTAGCTACAGTAGCTAGCCATGAGAAACCAAGTCGGTAAGCTGGCTAACTAGACTAACTTAATGAGGTCTTGAAACTAAGACAACGTATGAGGTAGTTTTAAAGCGTTTTACTTACCGTTAAAGTCCACTGTAGATACCCTGAATAAAGAAACAGGGACCTGGGTGAGACCCCCGTCGCTAGAGCCTCGCTCTGCACAACCAAAACAATAGCTACTTCACTCCACACTGCGGCTCTATAAGGTTTAAAAATGTTTACACTGATAGCAGTCTTCTTGAGACTCCCCCAACTGTAATTAATTTTATTTGGTAGTTATTGGAACCCAATAATGACAGTCAGTTCCGAACCGTTAAAATTGTGTCTTACCTACGCCGACTGTTGGAAATTAGATCCCCTCTACCCTGTCTCTTTTCCCTTTGCAAAAATGGCGGCCCTGGCAGGACTGCCGTGACTCCGCCTCCTCCAGCCCCATCAACCCCTAACCCGAGCCCCGCCCCTACACTCTCCGGGGTCCTCGAGCCCAAGATTGCAGGGGCGCCGTGAAAGGAGAGTTGGCTACATGCGCGTTCACGCGTCCGATGCCCTGCCTGTTCTGTAGTTTTGTGTCTGTAGTCCAAATCTTGCCACTGTCTGATGCCACTATGCAGGATTTATGTGAGTTCAGTTGCAACGAGTTGGTTCTAGAAAATGACCTATATATTGTTATTGTAAACTGGTTACCAACGTAGAGAGTAGTACAAATAAATGTTTTGTCATACCCGTGGTATACGGTCTGATATATAGTATGAAAAATGTATGCACTCACTAAAATGTAAGTCGCTCTGGATAAGAGCGTCTGCTAAATGACTAAAATGTAAATATACCACTGCTGTCAGCCAATCAGCATTCAGGGCTCGAACCACCCAGTTTATAAATATATATGAGTGCATACATTTTTCATACTATATATCAGACCGTATACCACGGGTATGACAAAACATTTATTTGTACTACTCTCTACGTTGGTAACCAGTTTACAATAACAATAAGGCACCTCTGGGGTTTGTGGTATATGGCCAATATACCACAGCTAAGGGCTGTATCCAGGCACTCCACATTGCGTTGTCCCTGTAGCTCAGTTGGTAGAGCATGGCGCTTGCAACGCCAGGGTTGTGGGTTCGTTTCCCACAGGGGGCCAGTATGAAAATGTATGCACTCACTAACTGTAAGTCGCTCTGGATAAGAGCGTCTGCTAAATGACTAAAATGAAAAATGTGCCTAAGAACAGCCCATAGCTGTGGTATATTGGCCATATACCACCCCCTCGTGCCTTATTGCTTAATATATATTTAAAATTACAATAAATCCTCTTGCTTATAATCCTAATTTATACAACATGATCTCCAAACTTCATTTATAGTCATACGTTCAACAACTCATTAAAAATGAATCCATTGCCATGAATAGAATAATATACCTCTTTATTGTCAATTAAAATATTTCATAAACATTTACATTTTCCTTCAACTGCTTGAGAGATCAAGCAACATGGTGCAACACAAAATTACAATACATGAGACAATACAAGGCATAGCCTAAACTCTCACGTACATAGTTCTGTATATAGTTTTTCTTTTCAGCTCACGTGTTTTCTTTTCAACATGTATCTGAGAACAATTTGTACACTTTGATGTGTGAGGGTGTAAATTAGGGTAGTCAGTGCTTGACTTGGGCAGAAGCTTACCGGAGCTGAGTACCGGCACCTCAAATGTTCTACTGCTTGAGTACCTGCACCTCCTATAGAATATTAGCTCAAAAGTATTGTGGAGCTCCTGCACCTAAATATAAACAGTACCCAAAATGAGTACTGGCACCTACAGTATTTCAGTCCAAGTCAAGCACTGTGTGTGTAGTCAATGCTGTTTCTTAGCAGCCAAGGACAAAGTCCTGTTGCTTTTATAACTTCCTCTGGAGGAACTTGTTGAATTGTCAGCCCTTTCCCTCCTGTTTCCCACTTCTCTTAACTGCAAAGCAATCTGATGTGCTTTTGTCAACCATATGACCATGATGTCCGGCACAGAGACATACCATGTTCTATATCTATGGTCTGGCATCTCACCACCGCTCATGTCACAAAGATTCCTTCATTCAAGTGCACAGCGTGTAAGAAGAGCTTTGTCAACCCAAATTACCTCAAAGTCCACATGAGAATACACACTGGGGAGAGGCCATACAAGTGTGAGGACTGTTCCAAGAGCTTCACCCAGATCAGTATTCTCAACGCGCACCGACGCACGCATACTGGAGAGAAGCCACACGAGTGCAAGGTGTGCGGCAGCTGCTTCACCCGTCGCAAGTACCTGGAGGATCACATAGGCAGAAAGCATGGGTCTTTAGAGCAAATTAATGAACAGGAGGATGAACAATGAGAACTGAGTTTTTAGGTGTTGTGACTTCATGTATGTAACTTGTAATATAAATATTGAAGATCAGGCAAAGCTGGATTGTTGCCTAGCAGTTTCTCGGGCCCCGTGTAGCTCAGTTGGTAGAGCATGGCGCTTGCAACGCCAGGGTTGTGGGTTTGTTTCCCGCGGGGGGCCAGTATGAAAAATGTATGCACTCTCTAACTGTAAGTCGCTCTGGATAAGAGCGTCTGCTAAATGACTAAAATGTAAATGTAAAATGTAAGTGCTCTTTTCACTTTTATAGATGATCCTACTGCAAAATGTGAAACTTTATTAAAATAGTAAAACAAAAATAGATATTGTATTGTCACTTTGAGGTCCATGACGTGCCTTTTGTATCTGCTACAAATAAAAAAAACTCATGAATTGCAATTATTAGGCCCTAGTTACCAGAGTTTTAAATGAGTATCTAAATCTGCTGCCCAACTCAGTAGGAGGAGGGAGGGGGGGGGGGGGGGGGCAGGTAGTACTGACCAAGTAATATCAACACAATCTACAAATGCATGCATCATGTGCTATTGTTAACAAGTACATTTCGCTCATAATTGCTGTTACAGTATTCCAGTCTTCCAAAGAAACTGTACTATTCTTATGAATACATGTTACATGTAGGCCTAGTTCAATAATACTGAGAACAATGCGTATAGGCTACAATGAAGAGGTCAAGGCAAACTGATCGTTGCATGTTTAAAGTAAAATGTCTCCATGTCCAATTTTCAAAGTATTTAATGCACACAGATGAATTTTCTAAAGAGGTGCGTCCAACTGTGCAACAATGTATCTAAAAATCCGTTGGACATCAGTGTACGTGTCGTTCGAATTAAGGCGAAGATACAGTGGCTCCTGCGAATCTTCCAGTCCTGTTCACATATACAGTCATTGCCTGTTCACATCACATTACAGTTCGACCTCCCCTCCCCCAGTGAGATGTAGCCAAACCGCAACCCCGCGCGCACGCGTAATACTGAAATTGAACTCGCAGTTTGCTCGGATTTCTCGTCTGTTGGTTGAATCAAATCGTCTTGACAGAGTAGATTAGCCTTCATAACTGCTACAACTACAATCCTTTTCGGAAACCTTATAGCGAACGTAGGTGATATTGTACAGCAGTTGTTGGGCTATAATACGGTATATATATATATATATATATATATATTTTTGTAGGGTGTAGGGTTTTCATTATTACAATATTTGGAGACGTTATCAAGAAGTAGCCTAGTTTGCGGCCAGTTCGATTGAGATTAGATTAGGTGGTAAAATCTAGGGTTAACTCGGTTTCGCAAAATGGCGTTCTTGTTTTGATAGATTGACATTGCTCTCAACCAATGATGCATGAATAGGGCTGTTTTTGCAGAAATGGTTGGCTTCTGATGACATCATTCGGACATCGGTTGTAGGCGGGTTCTGAGCTGTGAGGGGAGAGTGGCGCAACCGGAGAACTTGCAGAGCCAGACGCCATTAGAGATGAGTCAAGAAAAACAATGCGTTGAAATGCAAGATAAATACGGGATGAGTAATTTACTGTTCGACGATAGGAATTACTCAAATTAACTCGCCATTCAACGTATTGTATGCAGAAAGGTATAGATCACTTTGCGTAGTTTTGTGAAATTGCAACAACGTAGTAGTGGCAAATAAGATGGCGCCTGCCGTTAACGATCATGCACGTGCATAAAGCGCACTCCCGAGAGGAGTGCGGAAAATATCGTTTCTAAACCATACTGTACTGGCTTGGCGGAAAGTCTTGTTTGGTATTTCCTGTTTTGGTATTTTGGCATTTAAACCGAGATGCAGACTGACGAACCATCTTATCTACATAAATCGAAACATGGATGGAAAGTAACGGTCAATGTCTATGAAAATGTAAAAGTGGCCAACAAAAGCTGAACTGAACACTGGCATGAAAGGGAAGAGATTTCATTTTCTGCAGGATTTTAAAGTAACAATTATTCGATTACAGCTGGATACATTACAACTGATGGAACGCGAAGTTAATTGAACATTTGATATTTTAGTAAGATTTTCCTTACGGACAAAAGCAACTGTCAAATCGCTTAGCTGTTGATAGGGAGCTTAGAGCTTGTCCGCCATGTTGTACCACTCTGTTCTCTTATTCATTAATCAGTAAATGGCGCACAGACTTCACAATTACCCCAGAGAAGAATTGCTCTAGTAATTTAAATGCTCATTAACTATTTGTACCAGTTATGCCTGTCTTTTGTCTCTTGATTATTCATTAAACCTGACTGCAGTCCTATAATTTCCTTTCCACCTGAATGTACTATATTGGATGCAAAACAAATGCACTGCATTTTCTACTAATATGTTACTGCGCACCACTCACCCATGTCATGGAAGACATATAAACATCAAAGGAAGGAGATGCATGATGTTCCAACATAAAACCTGTAATCAAGAGGAAGGAAATTGGAATGACTACCAACCGTCCTTGCTCAATTGTCAGTTTCTGATAGTTTGCACAGAAGCACGCATTAATTCACAATGTCACAACACAATCTTCCAGGTCTGGAAAGCAGCATTACATTTTCATATGTATACAAAAATACACATTTCCCCCAATATTTCCTATGCGATTCCCTTTTAAATAAGAGTTACACACATAGATGCATAAAAAAAAAGTCAACTTCTGTAACTACCTATTATGCACATACATATACAAAGGGCTTTGTCTCCATCTAGTGTGCAAAAGTGGAAACGACACGAGTCGATCAATTTTCTGAACAACCCTCCATCTCGACCAATCATAGCGCTCGTTGTTGGTAGGTCGCCCTCTATGTCAAGGTGGAAGGACATTTTGAGAAAACAACACTGGGGAAAGAGAAAAAACGATGTCTTCTTTAGGAAGGGCCATGGGTGTCCTTAGGGCCGGGACGCAGCTTCTTACACGTGGACCTCAGAAAATTGTAACCCGAAAGTAAGTAACGTTACTGGTGTTGTTATAATGTAAACGTTAGTTATGTGCTAACTTCGTAAGGTTGAATTCAATATCGTCCTTCATAACTAAAGAAGGCTTCATTCACACGTCAGCTGAGCTGTACACATTCATCACTGTCTTCTTAGCTATAAACAGTAACGTTAGGCTACAGCTTATGACTAACTAACGTTAGCAGACTGACAATAGGCCTACTAAACAGGTGTCCAGAGGGAGGCGCCATGATCAGATGTTAACCCACTGGTTTGTTGGGTTTCATCAAATGTGTAGAGCAAAGCTACATCATACTGGTATAAAGTGATACTCTCAGTGCTCTGGTTTTCTGTTTCCTTTCAGAGCTGGTGGTGGACCTCACATAGAGGCCCAGTACAGGCAATTCCCACAACTCACCAAGAGCCAGACGTTCCAAGCAGAGCTCCTCAGCAGTGCCATGTGGTTCTGGATCCTGTGGCACTGCTGGCATGACCCAGATGCAGTAATGGTGAGTTGAATGTAGATTAGGCTCCTAATCATAGCTATGTCTGGTATGTCCTGTCCCATCTAGTTTTGGCGGTTCATAGACGAAAGGATGGAGACTAAGCCGGTGTCTGTCAGGCAGACTTAAAACCCCATGATGCCTCTTCTCTCTCTCTCAGGGTCACTTCCCATGGCCTGATGCGTCCGCATGGACAGATGAGGAACTGGGGATCCCAGCTGACGATGAGGAATGAGGTGCTCTCCACCCCACGCTCCACCCTACTGCCCCCAGGTGTGCCTTCTCCTCTCCACTACTGCTGCATCAGTGTTCTCAACCCCAGGATCTGTTACACATCCTCAAGGGATGTTTGTCAATGAGAATGTCTTGTCCTCTGATGAAAGCTTGTGTCCATCACACAACGGATAGTCATACATTGATGGGAAATATAATTCTTATTGTCAGTACAGTAATGCAATTGTGTAGGCTATTGTTCAAGCACTACAGCCCTTCTGTATCAGGATGCTAATATGCCCATCTCAATTAGGTTATTTACCATAGCAGTGGCATTGTTTGAAACCATAGGTGTAAGTATATTCTAATATTTATTCTCTATTTCTTGCATTTCTAGACCTTATGTGGGCCCGGTCGCTACCCAAGTCTACCTGGAGGTCACAAGGGTGTCCCGGGAGGCTTTGTTGTACATAGACCAACAAATAAAATTCAATTTATTCTAACACATATCTTTGGGGTGTGTACATATGGAACTCAATGACTGTTTTTGAATGTGTATAATAACTCATTTTTAGTCCTAGTTTCGTGTAAAAAAAGTCAATTTAACAGAATCAGTTCATTTGTATATTTACAGGTTATTTTTGAAATGAAACATATTCAATGCATCAAGTGTCACAGTAAGCCAGTGTTTGTATGGTTCAAATCATTATGTTAAATCATAAATCAAACCATCTGAAAGTCTAATGCACAGAGAGAAGAAACGTGACCATCGATCGAAAACACAAATAGATCTGCATGTAAGAGTTTACGGTAAATACTGTACAATGAATGAGAGAACTGCTGTTAATAACAAACCCTGCCTGCAGGCTAGCGCTCGTGCTTATTATTACACAGACGAGTGGTGAGGACTTGAACATGCAATAAGAGTTCAAAGGTGAAAGTGTAGTGTTCTAAGAAATGTCTGGTAATGTGATTAAACACTGTATTCTGTGGAGGGGAAGACATGAAAGTGTAATCTTTGTGTCATGATTAGGTGAAATATCTCATTAGGGGCTGAGCGATAGACCACAGGTGCACTGCAAGTTAAAATCATAGCACAGCTTTCAAGTCAGATGCTGTTCAAAGGGACATAAAGTTACTTGGCAACTGAGTAAGTCGATGTCATTTAGTGAAATACTCACTCTGTAGTTCAACACCTACGAGTGGTGAGGGGGGTCTGCTCTGTCAAAAGGTAGATGCTGGAATATTGAATGTCTTGGATATTGAGTTACATATTGAAATTGATACAGTGAAGTAAAACCTACTAGTAGCTAGGTAGAGCTTGAGCATAGACGATGACCATGTTCATTTCTTCAACTTGGTCAATTCCAATGCACAACTGCTTAGTTATATGAGATGAGGAGAAAGAAGTGTATCAGTGGAACAGGAGTCTGGTTGGAAGAACATACCTTAGTAGTGTACATGATGTAGCTGGTGATTAAATCAGAGGTCATAGCTGTGGCATCATTCCCTGAGAGTGAAGAACTATAAATCCCAAACAAATCTCACACGCACACACCTCACTTCAGCACCATATCATATGAATACCAAAAAAAAAAATCTCGCCCTATTAAAATTCTTCAAACGTACTTTTCATCAGATTGAAAGGACCACCGAAGGTCATGATTGTGTGTTTAAAAATAATAATAATTGTCTGTCGTTAGACAACGTCAGGTAGGCTATAGGTGTAGCAGGGCAGGGGTGGTAACATTTTGGAGTCACAATATTTTACAATATTACCCATTCTCTTAACACACAACCCCACTAACCTCTGGACACTATGAGAGGAAATCAGAAGACAGAATGGAAACAGGTTCAAATCAAGTTTCAAGAAAGCCTAAATTGGACAGAATAGAAGTGGAGAAAAAAATATTGAGTTAGGTCAGTAAAATCATTTCTACACAATATATCATGACCACAAAGTCTAAAATGTCCACATACACAATAAGCATGAGAAGAGAGAGAAAAATAAACCCCTTTAGAAGAACATCTCCAGAATAGCTGAGGTTTAGGGCTAAAATATAATAAAATCATTATTCAATTAATAAATACATAATTCAGAATCCATCAAAAAGAACACATTAAAAACAATCAGATTAAAAAAAAACAAATAAATTAAAGCAGGATATTTATACGAGTTGTTATTCACCATCAATGTTTTTCAACCAGGTAAACAACTTATGTTCCTACACTATAAAACAGTTCTTATTGAGGCAGCACTCTGTGTTAATCTCCCTTTGACCATCAGAGGGCAGCAAAATCAAATCGATTCTATATAGAGGAGTATGGCTTTCATATGATCTATCAAAGCATTAAAAAACATGAAATACAAGTAGAGAGACTTATGAACTAATGCAGACTGGTTAAAATGTAATTGTTTTAGACCTGATGCGTTTTTACCCCCCAAAAAACAGTGCAATGATAAATTAGGCAATCGTCTTTACATAGATGAATGACACTCAATGTGGCAGGGAAGACTAACCAAGAGAGTGCTGCCTCTGTCAAAACTTCTCTCTCCTCTACTCAACATCATTATTGCTGGTGTGATTGAGATAAGGGGAGTTGGGGGAGCATGGAGGACGTACAAACATTAAGCACCATTTTGAAAAATGAGCTTAGCACTTTTTTCTCAGGGCCAAAAAGGACCCTGCTAGAGAGAGCCCAGACATGGAGCCAGGTGGGTCAATGCCAGTGTCAGCCTGTGGAAAGCCAGCCTGTCTATCCCAACTTCCATCTTGTCCTGGGTCTCATCCAGTTCATAGTGCTGCAGATATTCAATGAAGGCAGGGCTGGGACATGCAGATGGTGTGACGTCAAGCAGCCTGCATTTGCTTATGCGCGTCATTAACGCTGGCTGAAGAATTGTCTTCAATGTTGCGATGTACTGCAGACGTTAACGCCCACTGGAACTCTCTTTAAGATTCCCTGAAGTTGAGTAATCGACATGCTTTTTTGTTTCTCCATTATGTTTTAGTGTGCTTGCAGTGAAGCTGAGCGCTTGCTTGGTAGCTTGCTCGTGTGAATCCAATACCCTGTGGTCCTAAGCATGCACAGTGAGCCTGTTCGTTTGTGTGTCCGACAACAATTCTCTCAGGTGGGCCCTTTCCCCAGGCAGTGATTTCTCCAGGACAAATGTGTGTACAGAAAAATCTGGATGTGAGGACAGGGGTCTTTTACCCTCCTTTAGCTTTGCCTGTGGCCCTCAGAGCTCTATACAAAGACACCATTGTGCTGGTTCATCTTCAGGATCTTCCCCAGTCTCTGCTTGGCCGTGGCCATTCCTTTCTTGGGCCGCTTGCCTGAAAAACAAACCCGACACCTCACATGAATGGCTGACGTGCTAAATAAAGAGAGAGTTGTGTCACAGTAGCATCTAATCCCTGAGAACATCAGCTAATTACTAGATGAATGGAGAGAATCAAGGACTTGTCCACGTACCTTTCGTGGCCTGGTTGCTGACGGGAGGGGAGTTGGAGGCGTGCCTCTTGGAGGGGTGCAGGGGGGGAGACATGGAGGGATCACAGTACTGGTAGTCGTCGGCCTCTGGGCTGGCGTCGTGGCTCAGGGGGCTGGGGGCCCCAAGGGAGAGGGGCCCCTGATTGTCCCAGGCCTCGCTGCTGCTGTTGCCCTGGCTGTCCATGGGGCTCTTGTCCCCCGCCACACGACTCTGGTGCTGCTCTCGGCGCTCCGGCAAGCCCCGGCTCGGGCTGGACCACCACGGCTCCTGGGAAGTGGCGCCCTCATCTGGTTTGGAGGGGCACAGCAGGCCAGCCATGGACAGCATGCCCTGAATGGCCTCCTCTGTGCTGGGTGAGGTAGGATGTTCTCTGCAGGGACAGAAAGAAGAGACACACAGTCAATTACAGCCCACTGCCAGACTCCATAAAAGCCAACTGTGCTTATCTTTACCACTCAAAAGGGAAGTTATGAATATAATCTTTGTATGCATAATTGGCACAGGCTTCAGTTTAAAATCCAATTCCATCTCCATCGTTATGAGATTACTAAACCGATGGCGTTATCAATGTTTAACTTTTAGACACTTCTACAAGAAATCATCCCTTAATAAATAACAAAATTGCAAAAATAAATGTTGTGATTCCAATAACAGGAGCTGTGCTTTAGCTCACCCACGCACACAGTGGGTCAGATCACCCACCTTTTGAGTGGCTTGTTTTGGTCCCGGAGGTTCAGGTCTGTCTGGTCCAGCTCTATGGTGTGCCCCGCGGCCCTCTGGGATGAGCCCCTCTCCTCATCATCATCATCATCATCACTCTGGGAGCTCCCTGAATCTTCCTCAGAAGAGGTGTTTTGCTGCAGAGGGGGAGAGAGATGAGAAAATGGTTGAGTGATGACACACACAACAGACAGTGTTAAGTGCTATGTTCTCACAGACAAAACCACAATGGGGGTAGACAGTGTCAATATCAGGTACCTGTGTGTTGGAATCACTGTCCGAGTCCATGTCCGACACATCGGAGAGTCCTGAGGCTTCTTCCCTGAGTTCAGTCTTAACCCTCTCAAGAACCCCTGGGAAAGCAACCAGGCATCATTAACCATAGAGCACAGAATGGTAGGAACCATCCCCTCTCTGTGTCCAAGTCAACAGGCTACTAGAACTAGTCTGTGTCAACAACATGACCCTTTAGAAAGCATGGTGTGTCTGAGACAATGAGGTCAATAAACTTAAAGTTGAGTCAGATTATAAACCACACAATGTACAGTATATATCATGAATTGCTTCAGCATCATGACTTACTGAGGTGGTCTGCTTTCTCCTCTCCTCCCATAATGCTGTGCTGCTGTTCCTGGTCTGACTCTGTCTTCATCTCCTCTCTGCTCTTCAGTTGGCCCACGGACGACCTCTCACTCTCCGCCTTCACCGGGCTGCTAGCCGTGCTACTACCTGGTCTCCTCGCGTCTCGGATGATTCGTCCGTTGTGCAGCGTGAGACGCAGGTGTGTGTCTGGGTTCTCAGCAGCAGCGGCAGAGGCGGTGGACACCATGTTGAACTTCCCATACACCGGGGGACAGAAGGTAGGGTCCTGTGGTACAGAGAGACAGGGTTATAGGAGAGACCAGGACTCATTCAACACAAGTATCACACCTTTCTATTGAATTGTATTACTCTGTAGTATGGGAACACTTGTTTTTTGTAGGAGTAATGCACAGAAAATAGCAATGTGGCTTATTGATTGATCTAATGATTATTTCCAATAATAACAAGGCATTTCAATGTGACATATGCGAGAGAATGTGTGACATTCTAGTTTTGCGTTGTGGGAGTTTGACATGTTCCTCTCACCTCCTCCAGAGGGCCCACCTCCAGCCTCTTGAGCACCTCTCTGGTGTGCAGCTCCAGGATCTCCAGGTTAGAGGGCACCTTAGGACCCTGCTCCTCCTGCTTCTGCTGCTCCCGGAGCTTCCGGGCTGCCCGCCGCGCCTGACGAGCCGGGCACACCCTCTCCAGCGTGGAGCGCGTGGACGGACACTGCCCTCCGCCACTTCCCTGAGATTTCACTGGCTTGTTGGTGCCACCACTGCTGCCCTTGTCCTCCTGTTGGGACACACATAACATTACACCATTAGAGGAGGGAGGGGTTTGAACACAACCTCAATCTTTAAAATCTACTCTACGCCTATGGACAAGGAAGTCGCAAGAGAAAGATTGCCAGTTACAAACGAGGTGCAAATCCATCACATCAGTGACATACGGCATGATACTGAAAGATTAATTAGAATGACCAGTCAGATTGAGTGCTCCTCCACCTACACAAAGGTGACACTCCTCAACCCTCCACCCCCTGTGACCCCAGCCCTTACCTCCAGGTAACGTATTTCCTTGGTCAGCTCTTTAATGAGATGGTTGGGCCTGATATGGTCCGGGACCTCGCTGGTGGGCTCTGTAACCTGCAGACAGAATGTTCCACACACAATGAGGGTGGAGTTGAACAGACAGGCTCTGTTTCCACCACTGGCACAGTGCCATCAGATTCTCCCCCCCCCTCAATCAGAGCTCAGCTGGGCGAAACCATTCAGTCTAGATATTCGTCAGCCAACATTGTAGAGTCAGGTGCAGTATAGAGAAGGTGAAGCCGGTACCCTCACCCATAGATACAATGTTAAAAGAACAGAAATGTTCCATTTCATTCTGTGCCCCTCACCTCTCTCTTCAGCCAGGTTTTCAGTGGACTGATTAAAGCTTTCACTCCCTCCACTAGGTAGGTCTGGGGCGGACAGTTGTCTTCTCGCAACTCTGAGAAAGAGAACAAAGTCATTATATATGTTTTTTTATGATGCTTGTGAAATAAAATAAAAAGCCAATAAAATATATTGTAGTATTTTGTGGATTTTGTTGCTCACCTTTCAGGGTCTCCAGCAGGTTCTTGGCCACATACCAGCAGATAGCCTCAAAGTAGGGAAACTTGAAGAGGTCTGGGGTCTTCAGACGACGCTCCATCTCGTAACACCTGAGCTGCATGCTAATGTTGAGGTTGTGGAGGAAGTTGCCTCCAAACGCCATGCAATCCTGAGAGGTGAGGACGGCATGGATCCATCCTGCAGAGGGCAGCACACACACAGTCAATGTTTGACTTGCTGACTGTGATAATACAAGGACACTGTGGCTAGGTGTTGTATTTGCCAAACGGCAGGCAAGCATCGATCATCATGTCATCAGAATAAGACCCTTGATATTTATTGGAAAGGAGCATCAAGCTCATCACCCTGTGAAGTTCATTATGACTTATTACATCTGTAGTCTAATAAACTGCATGCTTTCCCGAATCGTAGTGGGAATACCACACAACATATCGTGTGACTCCAAGTTTACTTCGATATGATGGTTTCCATCGCATAAATAACTTTACCGACACAAAAAGATCCCACCTTGTCTAGCGTATTTTGTTTTGACGACACATTTTGTGTCTCCATCAGGTCTGTCGTCACATTTTCTATCTGACATCTACTTTACTCGCATAAAATACGTTGGATGGAAACCTGGTATGACACACAAACACCAACCTGATAAAAACCCACGTGCACACACACACTGTTATCACTGACCTGATAACACAAACATACAGGGTTCTCTCAGGCCAGCCTGACCTGGTCAGGTTAAACACAAGGCACTGACATAAGAGCCAGGCAGTGGGTAAGAGGACTTTCTGCCCTGCTCTCAGATAAAGCAGTGCTCTTTATACCTCCGGAGGTGACAGAAAGCAGAGACGGAGGTGACACAGCAGGCACTGACAGGGTTACGGGGTGACGGGGTTAAGCGGCCAAGTATGTTGTGCTCTACCCCCTCCCCAAATCTCTATCCCACCTCTCCACACTCCCTTAACCCCCTGGAGAAGAAACAGCTGCAGCCCTGGTCCTGATTAGTCAGAACCTTTACTCAAGGTATACAACTTTGGGAGCATTTTAAAACATGTGTGGGGTTTCTTCTTGTTCCTATGGGAGTATTGACACAGAAATGTATGCATACCCTGAACTTGTGAAACGTCTGTTGCTTGAGTTGCACACTATTGCTGTTCTGAACCGATTACATATCCTGTATAGTTTTACGTGAACCTCAGGTGATCTCCATAGGCAAAAAAACATGGAATCCTGTGTTCTACAAATGTAATACGACTCCACCATTAGGTAAGCTTATGGAAGGATCCATGTGGTGATAACGGAGACTGTGAGATCAGGGTAAATCACTAAGGACATGAGTGAAACCAACTGATGACAAGTCGTACTCTAAAAGCCATCTGTAGTTACTGAGGAGAACAACGGGCATGTGTTAACCATGAGGTTCTGCTTACTGCGCTCGCCCTTTCATGGCTCTCTAAACGTGTTACGTCATCAAGACATGGGGTGGAATGTGAGAGGTGAATTACAAGTCACATGCTAAAGCAGAGGGTTTGCTGAGGATAAAGTAGGCCCAAGTGCTTCTAATATGGTCGCTTTCATGACATTACCCGTGCAATTATTCCATTAGGGCACTTTCTATTGTGTTATGAAAAATATAGACGTGTGTCTAATGTCTAAGCTGTTGCTGTTTCCAAATTCTCTTGGCAATGACATGTCATCAGTGTTTTAAAAAATGGAGTAATTTTCCTGGCAGGCACCCTGGGAAACTAGACTGTTTTGTTTCTGTCTACTTTGATGATGTAGACTGGTTTCTCTATGGAGGGGCAAACAAGGCTACCAGATTGTCTATTTATAGATCACCAAAAGCAGGAATGTGAGAGAGGTATTTAAGGACACAGTGGAAAAGGTATTTTAGGGACACCGTCTAATTCCTGAGGGGTTCCTGTGTCACACGGTCACAGGGCCAGTCTACATCATCAGTGGTGACCCCTCTATGACCCCTCTACATCTATACTGCAGTTCCAGGAACACAAGGCTGTTTAGCTCTTCTCAGGAAAACTAAATACATGGCCTGTTACAAGAGAATGCAAATAAAGACCAAATGCTTGTGCACACACACCAGTGGCGGCTGCTGAAGGGAGGACTGCTCATAATAATGGCTGGAACGGAAACTATGTATTTGATACCATTCCACCTATACCGCTCCAGCCATTACCACGAGCCCGTCCTCCCCAATTAAGGTGCCACCAACCTCCTGTGACACACACACACACCTGTGGGGATGAGCAGCGTGGTTCCTTGCTGCACGACACACTTGTAGCACTTGTCCACCTTGTCCCCGAAGAACACTTCACTCTGGTTGGGGGAGGAGCTCCACGCCTCGTATAGTGCAAGGTTGGCCTGGGTCGGCTTGATCATGTAAAATATCTTCTCACCCTGGAAACACAAAGAGAGTAGAGAGAGTTAATGAGAGTTAATTTTGAAAAAGCATCTTAACCCAAGAAACGTCACACTGTGACTATAAAATTAGGGGCACTTAGATGTCTGCTAAAATGTTTCATGTCAGAGACACACAGATGTGGTTGACTTTTACACACCAGTGGTTTGTTCTTCCATTTGGGTGCATTTCCCAGCCCTATTTTTCCCAAGCTGAGCTGCACATTGCTTCTATAGCTAACGAGAGTTCCTGCCAGCCAGCCTGGTGAAGTCACCATGAACACAAAGCGTAGTTTGTGATTAGCAGCCGTTGGTTACTTTGCTGCCGTTGGAGGGATCATTAATTACCACGGCGGGGACAGAATTTCCCCTGGAGATTGCCGACGACTAAATGTACTGCTGAGGTCAACTTCCGCCAGGGTACCCAATCAGCCTAGATTGCGCTAAATAACCCCCCTATGTACAAACACACTTGATTAAATGTCAGCGAGCATTACAAGTGGTGAGGGGAATGCCAAAGAGCGAGCCAGGCCATCGATGTATCACCAAACAATGTGGACAGAGTTGATTTTATTGACTTGCCAAACTACGACAAACTGCACTTAGCTCACTGCTAGGATTTGATAGCCTAGCACTCATGTAGGACTTGTAACTAACACACACACACACACACACACACACACACACACACACACACTCACCCAGAGAACGTGGTACCACACAGAGGTGCCCCCGAAGTCTATGTGGAAGTCAGTATAGCTGTTCATGACCCCCATGAGGCAGTACTTCTGGACAAAGGGTTTGGGGAAGAAGGAGTCATCTGGCCAGTAGTTCTCCACCCAGGACATCTTCTGAGCTACATTAGGTACCACCACCTGATCTGCCATCCTGGAGGACAGAGAGTGTGGTAAGAGAGGTACGGCTACTTAAGAGGGTCAAATCACAGTAAAAGTGCTGAAATGTACTGAATAATGATATTATTGATAATAAATTGTTTGATCACTTTCGTCATGAGCGGTACATGCGGCAGAATGAATTGTTGATTGTTTGTGTTCATTCTTGTTATCCCCTTGTGTTGTATGTGTTTTTGTAACACCCAAAAATGCATCATGAACGACTCAACTTGACAGCAGTCAGTGGTTACTCTTGGTTTCTGTTTGCATGTCTTGTAAATAGCATTCATTTAAAATATATCCATTTGAATAGAGAGAGAGTCAGCAATGGAGTATTAGAAGTAGGACCACATCACAACTTACTTGGTATCAGAGAACTCCAGGCTGATAACGTTGAGCACCTTGGGCCGATGAGGCTTGTAGTAATACTTGACAAACTCTTTCAGCTTCATCTTGCTGTCTGTTTGCCTGGCCACGTCGATGACGTCAATGACTTTGTCACCGCCTGTGGACGACAAGAGAATGATGACGAAGCCGTTTACACTCAAGGTCATATAGTTGAGCAGACAGCGAAAAAGTATCAGTCTGCCCATGGAATGATCATCCCTTTCTGTCTACAGTCTAACAGTTGAGCCATTCATTCAGATATAATACATTTGGCTAAGAGAAAGGACCATTCCTATTGAAGTGACATTGACACCAGGGTAAGGATTTTTAATGGGAGTCAGTGGGCGAGGGGATCTGAACTCTGAAGCTCTCTGGCATTTCCATGTCTCTGTACAACTCCTAAGGGAGAGACTGGCACAGCCAATACGCCAAAGGAGCGGATGGAGTGAGGCAGACAATCTGTCCAGTCCATATGAGTCCCAGAGGTAGAGACTGGGGAAGGGGCCACTGTCTTTAATGTGTGTGTGTGAGGGTAAAAAACCACCAGCACACACAGCTGGGAGGCAGTGAATCAAACGGCACAGTGAAGGCCGGGGAGAGAGAGAGAGAGGGACGGAAACAGGGCCTGTCGGCAGTGTAACACAGGACAGCTGGTGCTTGTGTGATCCCCACCACCACCACCCCACACACACACCTCCCTAATGTTCCCCAACCCCCTACACACCACACACACACAGTGGGTCCAGCTGGCCAGCGTCTGATGACAGGGAACAGCTGGAGTTAGGGTAGCGAGCCAAACAGAGAGAGCAGAATGGTGTGTGCTCAGTCACTACTAGCCAACTAACCCCAAAACAGACCATAGTAAATACTCCACACTACCCCTTTATATAGTGGCCATAGCACATGGTCAAACTATTTATGTGTTTTAAGCAATGCGTCTACACCTGGCTTTCACTCCAGCTAGACAATGTAGGGTTCTTACAGACACAATCCATTCACATTATATTTAGACTGAAAACTCAACCTACCCCCAAGGAGGAACGACATTAACCACACAATTTTAAGTACTGGGAGGTGACAAATGCCATGCGGTTTATCCTAAGCTGGCCGACCATAGTCTAGGCTTGGGTAACCCCAGGAGACAGCAGGTTCCAGGCCTGTCCCCCATTGTGTCCCAACTGTAAGGAGGTAGGTAACCCGATCCTCCTAGTGTTCTGTCTCCACCCAGTCAAAACACCTGTGCTGCTTCACATCAGAGCAGCTTAATGCTCAACAGAGCATGGCAGAGAGGGTGTAATATGAACTTAATGATAAAAACACAAGCGGGTTTGGGTTGCGTTGGGCGTCCAGTCGGCCCAGATAGCTGTGGGTTAGTAATGGGCTTGTAATAGGAGCCTTGTGGTACCAGGCCTTTCTATTCTATAAAAGAGCGGAGGTGGTCATGTTGGGGGCTGAGTAAGACTAGCCCTGCCCTCCTTTAGGGCTTATTCAGCCATTGGGAGATGATTGATAAAGGGGGTAAATACCCTCTGAACCTGGCAACACTCAACCTGGCAACCTGTTTGTTTGACGGACAGATGGTGTCCGCGCAAAGTTAGGCACTCACTATCTGACAGAGAATGCATTCATTAGCTTTGAATTATATTCTATTTCAAAGCAATAGGTATAGCTAACATACGTCATATCAAATAGGCATCCCATGCAGTAGACAGGCATTGAATGGGTTGGTGATCAGCCTTAGTTTGTTGTTCTACATGTTACATTTCTGCCCTGCTACTCCATTTATTTACTTTGACTCCGGGGATGTTTGCAAATAGACAGAGCAAATCAAACCCAGGGTGCTTGAGCATGCCCACACCCACACAGAAACAGTACACACAAACAGTATGCACTCTCGCTCTCTATGTCCTTACCGACAACTTGCTCCACATCTTTGACAGAGAAGGATGGTGGAGGCAGCCTGAGTCCCAGTCCCTCCATGTTGGACACAGCGATGGGGTACTGCCAGCCGTGGCTTTCCAGGTACCTCTGGGTCACCTGCTCCCCAGGCATCCACTGCAGGATCTCATCCCCACTGCAACACACACACAGACAGAGACAATGGTTAATGGCAAATTCCTCTTGATATGTTAAACCCAATGAGGGAAATTGAGAACATAATACATGTTTAGCATTGTGACTAAAACAAAGATCACAGTCTTGTTCATAGCTTGGCATCAGAGTCCTTGGTGGTTGGTGTTCTGGGCATCTACCTGGCAAAGGTCCTGTTCTGGAGCTCCTTGACAAACACAGAGGTGCCAGCTTGCACTGGCTTGGTGCCATTGTCCAGCTCTGTGTAGTCATGCCTGTGCCAGTTGTTGCGTTTTTTCACTGTAAGAGGAGAGACGCAGAACATCAGACTCACAGAACACCACAGCATTCACTGGCCCTGAAAATGATCACTATAGCCGGTGACAGACCTGAGACGAATATGTACTGTATTATTCAATCTTCTTCACTTAAACCAACAGAGCCTTGTGAATTATGGATAATAGTCATTAGTCTTGATAATATATATTCCCTAGCACAGAGGCCAAGGTGAGGGCCATGCCCAATTTAAGTGGAAGGATTACGGCCCCATTCAATTAGCCTGTTAATGTCTGGCCCCGGGCTCTCAGGGGTCAGCCTCCTCTAAATCAGACTGGAGACCATACTGCTCTCCTGGGGACAGTCCATCAGCCATGGAGGGAGAGAGGGAGAGGGAGAGGGGGAGGGATGGAGAAAGGGAGAGAGTGAACAGGCACGGGGGAGATGGTAGAAAGGACAGATTGGAGAGAAACGGGGAAGAGAGGGTCGAAGGAAAGAGATGGTGAGACCCACCGAGGAAGAGAAGACAGAGAGAAGACAGGATGGACAGAGAGATACACACGAACACAGACTGGAATACTGACTCAAGGAGGGTCCGTGTTGGGGTTCACAGTTAGGACAGTGGTAAACATCAATGTCCACCGCATGGTGCTCCTCCACCTGGACACAGCTGTGAGGAGACAGGAGACATCACATTACTGTCAGTATACACACACAACTGTTAAACAGACAGCACCGTGATAGCCTGGTCCCAATATTTGGCGTCACATTGACCATAGGAGTTGGCACGTCAGCACAAACAAATCTGGGACCAGGCTAGCGCAATTGTGTTTTCACTGTCAGATCCAATAAATGAACTGACGGGACAGGAGACTGTTCTCTCCAGGATCATAACACCAGAGAAGCTGTTGTGGAAACAGACTCCCTCTCACTGATATCCACAACCATGGTTCTAGGGCCCATGCTCTGGACAGCTTGAGGGCTTGTGAGAGTGATTAAGAGGGTTTTGTACACAATGGAGTCAGTCCACTGCATGAAATAATTGACTTTGTCTGGGGGGACTCCTACTTACATGATTTAAAGCGTTTGGGAAAAGGGGTCACATACAAGTTTCTCTCACTGGGTCATCCTTTGGGCCAGATTTGAGACATTTACATTTACGTCATTTAGCAGACGCTCTTATCCAGAGCGACTTACAACCCTACACCCTATAGCCAGTGGGATAACCACTTTACAAATTTTTTTTTTTGGGGGGGGGGGGGGGGGGGTAGAAGGATTACTTTATCCTATCCCAGGTATTCCTTAAAGAGGTGGGGTTTCAAATGTCTCCGGAAGGTGGTGAGTGACTCCGCTGTCCTGGCGTCGTGAGGGAGCTTGTTCCACCATTGGGGTGCCAGAGCAGCGAACAGTTTTGACTGGGCTGAGCGGGAACTGTGCTTCCGCAGAGGTAGGGGAGCCAGCAGGCCAGAGGTGGATGAACGCAATGCCCTCGTTTGGGTGTAGGGACTGATCAGAGCCTGAAGGTACGGAGGTGCCGTTCCCCTCACAGCTCCATAGGCAAGCACCATGGTCTTGTAACAGATGCGAGCTTCAACTGGAAGCCAGTGGAGTGTGCGGAGGAGCGGGGTGACGTGAGAGAACTTGGGAAGGTTGAACACCAGACGGGCTGCGGCATTCTGGATGAGTTGTAGGGGTTTAATGGCACAGGCAGGGAGCCCAGCCAACAGCGAGTTGCAGTAATCCAGACAGAAAAGATATCATGATTTTGCTAAACTGACACCCTGTTCTGACTGTCTGTGTGGCTGTGGATAGTGAGGTATAGGAGGAGCAGAGGAGTGATAGAGAGGTTAGAGGTAAACATTGAGCCAGAAACACTAGAGTACAGTGTATGTGGAAGACGACCTCTGGTGACCTTTTGGCCCCTCACTTTTTTAAAGGAGGTACGAAAATTCAAGCAACCTTGAAGTTGGGAGGCGATCGTTTTTTTTGGGTCTGGAGGACAGTGGCGTTAGGGCAAGGAATTAGTTAGGGCAAGGAGTTAGTTAGGGCAAGGAGTTTTCCTCCAGGGCCCTAACTATAACCTCTAGGTGACTGTGGGGCAGACCTTCCCTATTGGCTATTTACAGACTGGGAGTCACAACTATGTGTTTGTCTCAGTATCCCACAGAACTGCGACAGTGTCCGCGTCACTCAAACCACTATACCACCAAACCCCCGACCGCCCCACAACAGCCAGACCACAGGCAGTAACACACATCTGGTGCATACCAAAGCTCTGTTCCATAAGAGAACACTGAATAACACACAGAATCCTTTGAATAGGCTTTGAGTGTTGCCATTATGCGTGTAAAAAGGGAGAAAAACAGCAGGCAGCATTTTTGTGTCAACGGGGTATGGGAGGAATCTAAGCCAGCACTTTTAAAGTAAACAAAAATAAAAATGGTCTAAGGTAAACTTTGGTTTCAGCTGACGAGCAGACAGAGACTAATGTGGACCAATATATTTTGCTGCTCTGACATGGAAGACTATATAGCATAAAACACTAAGGGCCTATTTCTTCATAGGCACAATCTGTTTTCTTGCAAAAAATAAATAAAATATGAGTTGCCCTAGTAGCTAGTTTAAGAGGCTTTTGAGTTCATGAAGAAGGGAACAACTTTGCCAATCTCAAGCAATTCCGCCTTCTTCCCTCTCTGCAGTCTCTCTCTCATTCAAATCTCCCTGCTCTGTGACTAGTCTTCAGTGGGCACATTTTAATTAGTTTGAGGTCCTGCTCTCTGAAGTTTGGAGTGACACAAACAGTTGAAATCTTCCTTTCAGTGTGAAAACAAAAAACACTGGGGGACTTGCTTAGGGTGGTAAATGACAGCCATCAAAGTTCCAGCTCACTCAGGGTCCAGGAGTTAGCCTGGAGGCTAGGTGCTGTGTGAGGATATAGTAAAGGTTTCAATAGCAGATAATATAATTCTATTTTCACCGAGGGCCTGGGAGGGGACACAGTTCTAACCAGCCACTACGTTGATCTGAGTGGAAATTGCAGGAAATTGTCAAGAGAAACAAAGGCCAGCAGGAAGCGACGTCACAACTGAACTTCCTCTGGTGGCGTGTTGTTGCTGGTTAAGTCTACTTAGCAATTGGGTTGTTGTTCAGCAGGATATTGATAGACAGCAGCACACACGCTCACTAACTGTACAGCCTGAAGCTATAACAGGTTGGGACTGGGAGTAATAACCGAGGTAAGGAAGAGAACCTTGCCTGATTTTAGGTAGGGTTAAGAGTTTTTCCTGGTCAGGTCATTGGGAAAAACTCAGGGCACCATTTATAGAAGATCCAATGCTATAAACTCCTTCAGTATCCTAACCCTGCCCCCTACCGAGTGGCCTCCACAGTCCACCTCCACTCACTTCCTACGTCAGCGGTCAAGACGGAGTAGAATGCAGCAGTGGGCTGGAATCTTGGCTCCTGAGGTTGCTCAGTGGCCTTGCTGGGGAGACTAGCATGAGTCACGGCACCAATTATGTGACCCCAGGCCTGCCATGAATTCTCCTGCCTGTCTGTCCGGGTGGGACGTGCTAGAGAGCGTGCGACAGAGTGAGCGCGTGGCTGAGGTAAGCCAGGGAGGGACTGAGCCAAGCAGACCTCCTACACCGCCTCCTCTGCCTGGTCATCTTGTGTAACACCAGCGCAGCGCTGGCCGGCACGGCGGGAAGCAGGGCACTGTGCCACCACACTGACGCTGCTTCTTCCCATGCGCAGGCATGACGGGTTGGGTGAGTCACTTGGAAACTGGTGGGCTGGGGAGTGTTGATGATGATGCAACTTGTGTAGCTACTTATCCTTGAAGTCAAATCAATCTCACTCTTTAAAAACTACTGAGGCTGCCCCATCGAAGACAACAACAAAACTATAAATCTGGCTTAAGTTAAGAGCTGTGTGGAAGACAAAACTTTGGTATTTAGTGTATAGTAATAAATCAAGTGACATCAGCCCTGGGGGAAATAAAGCCTAATATGGGTCTGTGTGTGTCTGTCACTGTCTCACCACTCTCCCAGAAACAATGCCAGCCCCCTGCCAATGGTGGGCAGACACCAGCAGGAGGTCAAACCATAGAGATAGACAGAGGACTCATCTTTGTATCTGTGCCATTATAGCATCTGTGACAGCATGGACAGCACCATTGAGGCAATCTTCATTTTAAAGTAGTACATGTTCTTCTTCATTGGCTGATTGCTCCCAACTCCTAGGAATCCCCACCCAGTTGCCTACTTTAAAAGGGTGGAAGCCCTCGATGGCAATGTCCATGCTAAAACAGGTTATATCCATGAGTTCTCCATCTATCTCTATAGGCTAAACATCCTGTCCTGAATCAGGAGAGCTGTCAACTATCCCACCGCCATCAGCTCCTCTCCCTCTACTTCCTCTGTTGTGGAGCTGCCTGCCTTCCTGTGTGACTGGGGTTATTCATTAGTCTATGTACTGTGAGGGGTTCATTGTGTCTCAATGATCAGCAGAGACACACAAAGGGTTGTAGGCGGGCTCAGCCATTACTTTAAGCACTTAATAACCCCCCTGCATAGGGCTCCGACGCGCCTACATTAGAGAACTGGCAGATAGCTAATGGGGGAGAGAATGGGTGATGGGGAGGGGGTGAGGGGGAGGGCAGATAAACACACCTGCCTGGGTTCATTTAGACCCAAAGGGCACCTGACTCCAGCCTTTCCAAAGATTAGGTCCAAGTGGGCATAAATCAGACCATTTGAACCCTCACTGAGAAATGGAAAGGATTCCGGTCATATCAATGGGGTATAATGCACTGATAAAGGGCCTTAGTACACAACAACCTCTCTCCACCATTAGCCCACGTCACTAAGCTTCTACAGACCGCTTAGGGTACAAGCACTTCTCTGTAGGCAGCTGGAAAACAACAAAAGAGGATTGCTGCTTTGTTGTTTATGGAGCATTGCAGTTCCCCCGGGGAGGGAGTGGAACAACATTGTTTTTGGTGCAGGTTGCATTGCCTTGAGGCTCTCATGTTGAACTGAGTAGTTTCTTCTAAGGCGGTGGGGGACTGGGCTTGTGTCTTCTCACACATGCTCTCAACATAGGCCTACCTCTTTTAGTGAGCCTCATCCACCTAGGCCTTCACAGTACACACTAACTCAGTCTCTGCCACTAGATCTGTCAACACATGATTCCACTGGCAGAGAAACTGGATTGGCCTTTAGTGCAGCAGAGCATATCCTTCTAATATTCAAGCATGATATGTAGGCAAAGTAGATGTCAATCAGGCTGTGTTGCAACTTGCCATGCTACTTTTCAGAGGGTTTCTGTCAGATTGATAAAAAGGAATGCACTCAGCTAAGTGTGGCTATCCTTAGTAAAATCCTACTTTCAACTCCTCATTGCATTTCCAAGAGCGCAAAACATTGGTCCATTCTCCCCATTTCCCCTCAGCTGCAGAACCAGTCTGAATCCAAGTTCGCCCTTGTGTCGTCATCATTAGCGGACCAACTAATATACCGTGACTCTAAACGACTGGAAATCAATACGACGCTGTTGACCTCCTAATCAGCATTGATCAATCTGAGAGTAATGTCATTGGCCTACTCCAGAGACACAAAGACCCCACTAATGAATGTAAACATGATACTAACCATCAACTGAGGTAATAATAATAATAATAATAATAATAAGCCATTTAGCAGACGCTTTTATCCAAAGCGACTTAGAGTCATGTGCGCATACATTTTTACGTACAGTGGGGGAAAAAAGTATTTAGTCAGCCGCCAATTGTGCAAGTTCTCCCACTTAAAAAGATGAGAGAGGCCTGTAATTTTCATCATAGGTACACGTCAACTATGACAGACAAAATGAGAAAAAAAAATCCAGAAAATCACATTGTAGGATTTTTTATGAATTTATTTGCAAATTATGGTGGAAAATAAGTATTTGGTCAATAACAAAAGTTTCTCAATACTTTGTTATATACCCTTTGTTGGCAATGACACAGGTCAAACGTTTTCTGTAAGTCTTCACAAGGTTTTCACACACTGTTGCTGGTATTTTGGCCCATTCCTCCATGCAGATCTCCTCTAGAGCAGTGATGTTTTGGGGCTGTCGCTGGGCAACACAGACTTTCAACTCCCTCCAAAGATTTTCTATGGGGTTGAGATCTGGAGACTGGCTAGGCCACTCCAGGACCTTGAAATGCTTCTTACGAAGTCACTCCTTCGTTGCCCGGGCGGTGTGTTTGGGATCATTGTCATGCTGAAAGACCCAGCCACGTTTCATCTTCAATGCCCTTGCTGATGGAAGGAGGTTTTCACTCAAAATCTCACGATACATGGCCCCATTCATTCTTTCCTTTACACGGATCAGTAGTCCTGGTCCCTTTGCAGAAAAACAGCCCCAAAGCATGATGTTTCCACCCCCATGCTTCACAGTAGGTATGGTGTTCTTTGGATGCAACTCAGCATTCTTTGTCCTCCAAACACGACGAGTTGAGTTTTTACCAAAAAGTTCTATTTTGGTTTCATCTGACCATATGACATTCTCCCAATCCTCTTCTGGATCATCCAAATGCACTCTAGCAAACTTCAGACGGGCCTGGACATGTACTGGCTTAAGCAGGGGGACATGTCTGGCACTGCAGGATTTGAGTCCCTGGCGGCGTAGTGTGTTACTGATGGTAGGCTTTGTTACTTTGGTCCCAGCTCTCTGCAGGTCATTCACTAGGTCCCCCCGTGTGGTTCTGGGATTTTTGCTCACCGTTCTTGTAATCATTTTGACCCCACGGGGTGAGACCTTGCGTGGAGCCCCAGATCGAGGGAGATTATCAGTGGTCTTGTATGTCTTCCATTTCCTAATAATTGCTCCCACAGTTGATTTCTTCAAACCAAGCTGCTTACCTATTGCAGATTCAGTCTTCCCAGCCTGGTGCAGGTCTACAATTTTGTTTCTGGTGTCCTTTGACAGCTCTTTGGTCTTGGCCATAGTGGAGTTTGGAGTGTGACTGTTTGAGGTTGTGGACAGGTGTCTTTTATACTGATAACAAGTTCAAACAGGTGCCATTAATACAGGTAACGAGTGGAGGACAGAGGAGCCTCTTAAAGAAGAAGTTACAGGTCTGTGAGAGCCAGAAATCTTGCTTGTTTGTAGGTGACCAAATACTTATTTTCCACCATAATTTGCAAATAAATTCATTAAAAAATCCTACAATGTGATTTTCTAGATTTTCTTTTCTCAATTTGTCTGTCATAGTTGACATGTACCTATGATGAAAATTACAGGCCTCTCTCATCTTTTTAAGTGGGAGAACTTGCACAATTGGTGGCTGACTAAATACTTTTTCCCCCCACTGTATGGGTGGTCCCGGGGATTGAACCCACTACCCTGGCGTTACAAGCGCCATGCTCTACCAATTGAGCTACAGAGTCACACACACACTAAACTAAAAGCACAAGCTCTCCCAGAAATTCAAATTCTCTCACAACATTAAGAGGAGGACAGGGGAGCGCATCCATCTCTCTTCAGTCTTTTCCCCTGGCTGAGAGTGTAGGACATAATGATGGATGGTACATTGAACTTGGCTCTGTGCAGCTACCATCAATCATTCCCCTGTGTCCCATCCAGTCTCTGCTCTCTCACCACTACCAGAACCAGACAGGAGCTGGGAGTCACACCCACGCAGCCTGGAGAGAGACGCAGGTCTGTGGGCTCCAACGTGAGCCACTGACGCCATACGGGGTTTGTTGTCGTTCGTAATGCAATGTTTCAGTTTCAGTATAGTGATATCACAACAGTTTTAGCAAAAGCATCCGCAGCACAGGCCTGCTGAGTGGAAGTGAGGCTCTTTTCCTGCACAGGCCCTATGTACATGCCTGTAGTGTACAAACTAGCAGGGCACTATTTCTGTCTCCCGCACCCTACCTGGTCCATAGTCTACACCTTATAAACAACACAAAGCACTCTGGTTGGCTACTCTGGCTAGTTCCGTCTTGGAGCCATACGGGTGTATATGTGCATCCAGGGTTCAGTCACTGGTGAGAGAAAACAGATGCCCTCCCGGCCAGGCAGGCAGCTTGACACGACCCCGGCTCACACGTGGGGCAGTATGGCGGTGTGCTGACAAGCGGGCACCAGGATTCCGGAGCAGGCATGGCAGCTTCTCCGCTTTCCACTACGTTTGCATACCATCCACAGCCAGAGGCTTGCCACTCCTCATGGGAAAGAGTGGTAGAGAACCCCTGGTTTTGGAGCAGAGCAGTGTGCACGTGTGTGTTATTGGTCAATGGGGACGCTCCAATGTTTGTTCCTCTTTTGGCACATGACACAGACCCAGTCTACCCTGGCTCAGGCATCCCATCATTTTGGGCGTTGAGTTCTTGGCAGTCTACAGAGTGTAGTTACACAACAGCTTTGTCATTTCCACACAAGCCAAACTGCTATTGTATTCATTTTAGTTTTATTTTCTACTCAATACTGCCTTCTTCCACTAGGGGTATACCACATGTGCTTATTTTCGGTGAAATGGGGGATTTAAATACCCAACCTCGAGCCGTCAATCAAAAGCTCAACAATAACAATGATCATATTTTCTCATCTTAGTTTTTTTGCCACTAAATAGTTAGGGATAAAAACAAACGAGGCCAAATGAGGACACTCACTCAAATAGTAGGATTATGTAGTTTCCTCCTAAAAATGTTGATCCATGCAAGAGGTCACTTGGCTAGTGAAGTGATGCCACCAAGAATGTGCAAGAGATTGAAATGGAACGTCAATCGAATTCACAAAAGCACGTGGCCTAAATTCTCCAATAGGAAAGTCCATTAGGGTCAGGTCAGGCTGTCACATGCACGAACCTAGTCTGATTAATCAGGCTGTAATACACAATTATTGTATATTTGAGACTGATTAATTAGACTAGCATTAACCCAACTCAATAGTAAAGGATGACAAACTGGATTAAAATCAGAACCCATGCCTTTAATCGATAACCAGGCAAGTTTGTTCTCAAATCAATTGGATAGGCTAAGCCTATAGGCTTCTTTCAACAGAACAAATTTGTAAAGGGCTGGCTTTGATCACTGAGATTCACAATTAGTCACACACAAGCTTAGCTAGCTGGCTAACGGTAGCAAACTAGTAACGTTAAGCTAATTTCTTTTGACAAGCTGCTGTCGGCAAGGACATTCAAACCTCCAAGACACACGATTAATAGCCCAATAAGTACAGTCAAATACTAACTCCCAATATGTATAATGGAAATAAAAACACACTAGCTCAGTTATTTACTATTTTGTAAAGTTTAACTAGCTCTAGGTGTCAACAGAGTGAGAGACCCGTGAAGACCCACAAATAGCAATCACAACCACAAGACAATCATCGCTTATTCCCAAGCACCTGCTGTTAGTTTAGCTGGTTAAATCGATTGCATGTTTCAAGGAAGGTGTAATCTCCATACCTGCCATGAAACCAGTCGTTACAGAGGTCGCATTCAATCATAAACCGGCTCACATCATAGGACTGCCGGCAGACACAGTACAGCGGGGCCGCCGCCATCTTCCTACTGTCCCCAAACAACGCAGAAATAAAGTGGGGCGGGGATTTCGTTCCGTACGCGGAAAGAGTCGAGGGGAAACCCGATCTTATGCGAAATAAAGCATGGGGAAAGCCACGGGGGCAAGCCTATCTCTGACGTCAATTTCCAAATTATTTATTTCCATCTGGTTACTCATTGTAATAGCAAATACCTATACTTATAACATTGTGAATGATGTAAAGAGTTGTTTTTTGTTTAACTTGGTTTTACTCGACAGTGATCATTGACCTATAAACAACAGTGATATGATGCAAACTGACACAACGTGGTCAAAGTGCCCAAGGCTGCATTCTCAGCAGGAAAAGCACTGCCATTGGTTTGGCTGTTTTCATTGATTCCATTGTGAACTTGTATTTGTAATTGTTTCTTGAGATGTGTTTGAACTGCTGCTCATTTTTAGGTCAAGGACAAAGGACTCATATGGACTGGTTCAGAATACAGGAAGAGTGATCAACACAACAAAATGCTCTCCCTGCCTGGTATTTCTCATAGCGCGTGTCTGACGTGCTCTACGTGCTTGTGTGTAGGGAATAGCAATAGGACTGCCGACCCGTTTGATCTGTGTGCGCTGACAGCGCCCATCCCCCCATAAGCCCATCTGTGCAGTTCTGCATAGTCAAGTAGGCTTAATGCATGCAGGGCATGCGGGACTGTGACTGCACATATGGAAACATGCAGTTATTTGCTGACTTTGGCATGTGCCTGATACTGTATTTATACAAGAGAACAATTCATGAACCCCTCCTAAGGAGAGACAATTATGCTATTTATCAACTGATATTTCATAAACATGCCAATAATTGTAGGATTTTAACATGTGTAACTGTACCTGAGGTTGGATGTTTAAATAGCCTAGCAACAACTTGATTTGAGGGTGTTTCAGGGTGTTTAGGTCAAAGCCCATCGGTCATGATCGTGTGTATATGGCCTGGGGCATTCCCTGAGGTTTCATGACAGCTCCCTGTGGGGAGCCACGCTGCTTTAATGAGCTGTTGTCACCATAGTCGGCGTGTCTGAATAAGCATCAGCCAGGCAGGAGACTTCACCTGCATTGGTCTATTTGAGCAGAATCCCATTAGTGGAAACCAAGACTGTTCTCCGGGCAGGGCTGGTTGTAGTTAGATATTTTCTATTCGCGTCGGGGACAATTTAAGCATTTTAGCTAACCCTAGCCCTAATTCTCCTAACCTACTAACGTGATCTGTGCACGAGCCCAAAAATGCCTCTAAATTCATTATAAAGTCTAAATAGCTGGGGTTACTTCAGTTGAAGAAGCAGTGTGTGTGCCAACATGCAGTCAGGGCAGGCCAATTATAAGGGATGAAAATATGTTAAAATGGAAAACAGAATTGCAATATATAGTTAATGTGTATGATTTAAGTAAAAGGTATGTTGTAACAACATTATTATTACACTAATTTATTGTGCAATAGCAAAATACTAGGCATGATATACCTAGGTCTAAAATAGTGAAGCTAACCCAAATAGTTATCATCCTGTAAACATAAAATCGTTTAGAACTTGATAAACTGATGAGAAATGTGGAATAATGTCCTACATTTTAGGGAACAAGCTTTGAAAGAAGACAAAGAATGCGGCGTGATAATATTTTAACGGGCTCGAGCGCCATCTGATGTACAATGCGTAAAATGGCAACACCTTTAGAGCCATTCTCGAGCTCGTCGACAGGTGGCGGTAATGGAAAAAGACCAGTGACAGTTCATATCGGCTAGCGGGGTGGTCGTGTTGCTAAAGACAGGACTGGAGTTGGCACCCGGTGAAGAACGCTAGAAATTAACAAACGTATTTTTTCACTAGTTACAATGTAATGAATTGATACCTGCTTTGCAATCAATTTACTGGAATATAGACGCATGAAACCGAGGTAAGAAGAGACAATGATGAATGAATGGTTCTCACAGACAGCCATCATGAGTATCTTTGCTAACTTGTAGATAACGTTGGTGATGCTGGCTAGCTGGTGTTGTAATGTGGCTAGTTAGCTGTAAGAGGAAATGGTATTCAATGTTTACTATCACTAGCCATAGAAGAAAACACTATATAGCCCATTGACGTTGGTGGGCTATTTCATTTGTTTCGCATAGATAACGTTATTGCCCAGTGCCCACGGCCACGAATGTATCCTGGGATTTCGGTTCATTGTAAAAAAAATAATCACGGTTTTCGATTATTTGCTTTGAATGCGGTAACAACACAGAATAAAACAATTAATAAATGTCCCATGATGGTGGAAGTGACTGCCCATTACTGCTATCACATATTAACCATAATATTCACATTACTTTATTTCAGTAGTTTATATTACGTTTGTTTTATTTGATGACTTTATTATTTAATTCCAAGTCATAATCTAATCTCTGTAGAGCTGCTGCCTATGCTGTCTGACACAATCACTATTTTGTAGTTTTTCAATGTAAATAAGGCATACTTTTATGACTGCTGAAAACCAACTATCTATCACTTTGATCATTTATTTTCAGCTAGAGATACCTGGCCAAGCAACAGCTGATCTTAATAGAGCCCCACAGTGGAGGTGTCATAATACCCATAAAACCTAGCCTTCATACAGCGAAATGCTTCCAATCGTTTGTCCACCATTCATTTTTCCCATAAGGGATGTTAGAAACACTTAAAATAAGGTCTGTGTTTCGTGGAAGCTTACACTGACATGACGTTTTGAATACCATGTAAATCTCTCTCAGACAAGGTGACTTTATCAATATATTCGTCTCTATTTACTCTCAGATTCGAAAATGCTAATTAGCATCAACATAAACATCATGCAAGACTACAAATCCCTGCAAGGTCCTGCATGTCATCGCTAACTGACATCTTTGCTAACAGGTATTGTGTCAATTTAAAACTTGCACAAGACAGTAAACAGAATTCTCAATTTAAATACATTTTGCCAATTTATTCATTACTACATTTAGCTAAAAAAATTTAATCCAGAGATTCTTCCAGATCATAATTTGTATTTGTAGTTCTTTATGATAAGCAACATAAGCAGCTGATTAGGGAAAAATGAATGCTGGAAAAACGGTTGGAACCATTTCCCTGTTTGACCGCTAGGTATTGTGACTCATACTGTGGTACTCTATATCCCCTCATGATCATGCACTCTTGTCTCTTCCTTAGCAGGCGTAAAAAAAGAAAGACCTGACAAGTATTTGCAAAATGAGTTATGATCATTGTAGTTAATTACCACGTGAGCTAAACTATGTAGAATAATGGCCTGTTGGAAAATACAACTCCCTACTACATTGCAGAGTTCAGGCCGGATCTGATTTCTGTGTAGAGAAACTGTGCAATGTGCAAATTGAGCATACAGGAAAAAAAAGAATGAAATGGAATTCAAATAATTGAACCGACGTTGGTTAATTAGTTGTTTTAAAAACTGAAAAATAACAGACATTTCGGTTAATCACTCAGCACTACATGCCATAGTAACTCATTTGAAAAAACTACACTGCTCAAAAAAATAAAGGGAACACTAAAATAAAACATCCTAGATCTGAATGAATTAAATAATCTTATTAAATACTTTTTTCTTTACATAGTTGAATGTGCTGACAACAAAATCAAACAAAAATTATCAATGGAAATCAAATTTATCAACCCATGGAGGTCTGGATTTGGAGTCACACTCAAAATTAAAGTGGAAAACCACACTACAGGCTGATCCAACTTTGAGGTAATGTCCTTAAAACAAGTCAAAATGAGGCTCAGTAGTGTGTGTGGCCTCCACGTGCCTGTATGACCTCCCTGGGCATGCTCCTGATGAGGTGGCGGATGGTCTCCTGAGGGATCTCCTCCCAGACCTGGACTAAAGCATCCGCCAACTCCTGGACAGTCTGTGGTGCAACGTGGCGTTGGTGGATGGAGCGAGAAATGATGTCCCAGATATGCTCAATTGGATTCAGGTCTGGGGAACGGGCGGGCCAGTCCATAGCATCAATGCCTTCCTCTTGCAGGAACTGCTGACACACTCCAGCCACATGAGGTCTAGCATTGTCTTGCATTAGGAGGAACCCAGGGCCAACCGCACCAGCATATGGTCTCACAAGGGGTCTGAGGATCTCATCTCGGTACCTAATGGCAGTCAGGCTACCTCTGGCGAGCACATGGAGGGCTGTGCGGCCCCCCCAAAGAAATGCCACCCCACACCATGACTGACCCACCGCCAAACCGGTCATGCTGGAGGATGTTGCAGGCAGCAGAACGTTCTCCACGGCGTCTCCAGACTCTGTCACGTCTGTCACATGTGCTCAGTGTGAACCTGCTTTCATCTGTGAAGAGCACAGGGCGCCAGTGGCGAATTTGCCAATCTTGGTGTTCTCTGGCAAATGCCAAACGTCCTGCACATTGTTGGGCTGTAAGCACAACCCCCACCTGTGGACGTCGGGCCCTCATACCACCCTCATGGAGTCTGTTTCTGACCGTTTGAGCAGACACATGCACATTTGTGGCCTGCTGGAGGTCATTTTGCAGGGCTCTGGCAGTGCTCCTCCTGCTCCTCCTTGCACAAAGACAGAGGTAGGGGTCCTGCTGCTGGGTTGTTGCCCTCCTACGGCCTCCTCCACGTCTTCTGATGTACTGGCCTGTCTCCTGGTAGCGCCTCCATGCTCTGGACACTACGCTGACAGACACAGCAAACCTTCTTGCCACAGCTCGCATTGATGTGCCATCCTGGATGAGCTGCACTACCTGAGCCACTTGTTTGGGTTGTAGACTCCGTCTCATGCTACCACTAGAGTGAAGCACCGCCAGCATTCAAAAGTGACCAAAACATCAGCCAGGAAGCATAGGAACTGAGAAGTGGTCTGTGGTCACCACCTGCAGAACCACTCCTTTATTGGGGGTGTCTTGCTAATTGCCTATAATTTCCACCTGTTGTCTATTCCATTTGCACAACAGCATGTGACATTTATTGTCAATCAGTGTTGCTTCCTAAGTGGACCGTTTGATTTCACAGAAGTGTGATTGACTTGGCGTTACATTGTGTTGTTTAAGTGTTCCCTTTATTTTTTTGAGCAGTGTAGCTAGTTAGTTGATTGGAAACATGTGGTGTCAGTGACATTGCCAAGACAGGTATGACAGATGTGGGCAGCGATGTTGGTAGTAACCTGCACATTTTTTTAATTCCCATATTACACAGATTAGAAAAAAAAAACAAGGACTATTTTGTATGATTTCTCTTTCCCAGGTTAGGTGTATGAAGGGAGGACGTGGAGAGTGGTCCTGAAGATGAGGCGTCTGTACAGGAAGAAAGCCCTGAGTCTGGTGAAGGAGCTGGATGCCTTCCCCAAGGTCCCAGAGAGCTATGTTGAGACCACAGCCACAGGGGGGACAGGTAGGATTTCACTCTCAATGCTGATTCAATAGCCACTACTTTGAATGACATCACTAATGTTCTTCTCTCACCCATTCGTAGTGTCCTTGATAGCATTCACTGCCATGGCACTGCTGGCCTTCTTTGAGTTCTTTGTGTATCGGGATACCTGGATGAAGTATGAATACGAAGTGGATAAAGATTTTTCAAGGTACAAACAAATGTTGATTTTGTTTCATCAGCTCTAATTTGAGACTGAACTGTATTTTACTGCAGGTACATTATCTTGGAATCTGACAAGGCTTTTTCTTCATTTACAGTAAATTGAGAATAAACATAGATATTACAGTTGCCATGAAATGCCAACGTAAGTATTCAACCTTATCAAACATTATTTATTACAATTATTCATGAAATCTTGACCTTTGAGCCAAAGACTGAGTTGATGGTGGGCTGTTTCAGATGTGGGTGCAGACATTCTGGACCTGGCAGAGACCATGATAACATCAAATGGCATTCAGTATGAGCCTGTGAGTAGATCACTGAGCATTCTATTACATACAAATAGACTGGTGATCCCAAACCCTGATCTATTTTCTTCCCTGTGTATAAATGTTCAGGTGATTTTTGAGCTGACCCCGCAGCAAAGACTGTGGCACAGGTAAGCAGTTTACTGAGTTATTTAAACGGTGACATGCACACATACTATCACCCCATAGTGGGCTGGAGAAATGTAACCACTCTCAAATTCATAGACAGAGCTATGGATGTAAGGACTGACCATCCATGATATCAAAATGATAGTTGTAATTTTTTTTTGAGGCTATACAGTGTTTGTTTACAAGTAAGTTGTGTACAAACAAAGGAGTAAAACAAGCTTATATTTTGAGTTCTGATTGGGTTAGACAGTTAAACTAAGCTCATGAGGCATTTATAATGTTTTATTCTTCAAAAATCAATGGCTATATATAATGAATTTAAAAGTCCGAAAATTGATGTAGCAATTGCAGATTGCCCCTTTAAGCACTTTGTTAATAGTCAGAAAATCTCACTCAACCACATTCCAAAATAAAAATATATACATTTTGTCGTCCTTCCTGTATGAAATTAGTAGTTAACCAGGTTCTCTCTCTCCCAACTCTCCTTAGGACTCTGTTGCTGATTCAGAACAGGCTGAGGGAGGAGCATTCTCTACAGGAGGTCTTGTACAAGAGTGTTCTAAAGGGAGCCCCTACGGCCTTGCCCCCTAGGTTAGTAGGGCTGCCTTGCCCCCTAGGTTAGTAGGGCTGCCTTGCCCCCTAGGTTAGTAGGGCTGCCTTGCCCCCTAGGTTAGTAGGGCTGCCTTGCCCCCTAGGTTAGTAGGGCTGCCTTGCCCCCTAGGTTAGTAGGGCTGCCTTGCCCCCTAGGTTAGTAGGGCTGCCTTGCCCCCTAGGTTAGTAGGGCTGCCTTGCCCCCCTAGGTTAGTAGGGCTGCCTTGCCCCCTAGGTTAGTAGGGCTGCCTTGCCCCCTAGGTTAGTAGGGCTGCCTTGCCCCCTAGGTTAGTAGGGCTGCCTTGCCCCCTAGGTTAGTAGGGCTGCCTTGCCCCCTAGGTTAGTAGGCCTGCCTTGCCCCCTAGGTTAGTAGGGCTGCCTTGCCCCCTAGGTTAGTAGGCCTGCCTTGCCCCCTAGGTTAGTAGGGCTGCCTTTCCCCCTAGGTTAGTAGGGCTGCCTTGCCCCCTAGGTTAGTAGGGCTGCCTTGCCCCCTAGGTTAGTAGGGCTGCCTTTCCCCCTAGGTTAGTAGGGCTGCCTTGCCCCCTAGGTTAGTAGGGCTGCCTTGCCCCCTAGGTTAGTAGGGCTGCCTTGCCCCCTAGGTTAGTAGGGCTGCCTTGCCCCCTAGGTTAGTAGGGCTGCCTTGCCCCCTAGGTTAGTAGGGCTGCCTTGCCCCCTAGGTTAGTAGGGCTGCCTTGCCCCCTAGGTTAGTAGGGCTGCCTTGCCCCCTAGGTTAGTAGGGCTGCCTTGCCCCCTAGGTTAGTAGGGCTCTGAAGTGTTGTGAAAATGCATTGAGTACAGATATGTTTTCCTACATAGCTAATAGTATGTGTGTGTGTCTTCAGAGAGGGCACCGCCTCAGAGCCCCTAAGTGCCTGTAGGATACATGGGCACGTCTACGTCAACAAAGTGGCTGGGAACTTCCACATCACAGTGGGAAAGTAAGATACCTGTACACTTTTCTATAAGCGTGATATATTTAAGCAATAAGGCCCGAGGGGGTGTGGTATATGGCCAAAAAACCATGGCTAAGGGCTGTTCTTATCCACGACGCAACACGGAGTGCCTGGGTACAGCCCTTAGCCGTGGTATATTTGCCATATACAACAAACCCCTGAAGTGCCTTATTGCGATTATAAACTGGTTACCAACGTAATTAGACCAGTAAATAGTCATGTTTTGTCATACCCGTGGTATACTGTCTGATATACCACGTCTTTCAAACAATCAGCATTCAGGGCCCGAACAACCGGTTTATATTTAATAGTGCATTTTGTATGTAAATCATTCTTTATGGATGTAATGGGGGAAAGCTATGTAATAATGCCAAAGACTCAGAGGTTCATGGAGTTTGTCTCATACGTTAGAAGCTTCCAGGCTCCACAAATGAATGCTGCAAATGATTTATGAGTCTATATGTATGATTGGAAAAAGGGCACACAACCTATACAGCACAGTATATTTCTTTTTGATGAAAATGCTCCTCATGCTTCTAACCCTCTGTCTTTCTCAGGCCTATTCATCACCCTCGTGGCCATGCTCATATAGCAGCTTTTGTAAGCCATGACAGTAAGTTCTCTTTTAGCCTGACCAGGAAAGGGTGACATTCATTTGCATAATGTATTAGTTTTAGACAAGGACAACATTAGTACTGTTCTCTGGTTGCTTACATTGCATTTGCATTTCCATGTTTCAAGTGATAGATAAGAGGATTATCTATTCTATTGCAGTGCCAAATAACTATTTTCTCAGAATGATACACTCCCAAATAGAGGTTTTCACTGTCCCATTCCACCTGACTGAATGTGAGCTGGGTTTCATCATTGCGTTGCAGCGTACAACTTCTCCCATCGGATAGACCATCTGTCTTTTGGAGAAGAGATCCCCGGCATCATCAATCCTCTGGACGGAACAGAGAAAATCACCACAAACCGTAAGTTACTGCTCCTCCTCACTGAGACCAGGAAGTAAACACATTAATATGTTCTTATCAAACCTCATTCAGCTGTTACTCAATCTGCAGCTATGACTACAGAATGGTAGAGCAGTAAGCCACTGTACATTGAGGTGCTTTGTAGCAACAGTATTGTGTTGTGAATAAGCCACACTGTCAAAACCCTTACTGTTTGTAGGCTGATTATGTACATGAGCTCTGATCCACATTTTGGTATTTGGTATTTTATTAGGATCCCCATTAGCTGTTGCAAAAGCAGCAGCAGCTACTCTTCCTGGGGTCCACACATAACATGAAACATGACATAATACAGAACATTAATAGACAAGAACAGCTCAAGGACAGAACTACATACATTTACATCAAACCTCACTTCCAGCCTATTCTGCTCAGCATGGCGTCATGAGTTTGCACAGAGGAAATGTAGCTATTTGTATCCATTTGAAGTGGATTTACTGCAGGCTTGCTTTCATTCACTTGCTGTTCAAAGCAGTCTAGTTTCTCCTGGGGAAAGAACTGAAGCCCCCTATTTCACCTTTTCTAGAAGAAGTATTCTGTGTAGTCCGTCACAAGATGGATGTGTTAAAAGGCTTTGTTCTTTGTCTTATTGTTTCAGATAATCAGATGTTCCAGTATTTCATTACGGTGGTACCTACCAAACTGCACACGTCCAAGGTGTCGGCAGACACACACCAGTTCTCTGTGACGGAGAGGGTAAGTCCTGCGCTGTCTGATTTAGGCACAGATCTAGGATCAGCTTACCTTCCCCAAATCCTCATATTAACCATCAGGGGGAAAGGAATCCTATTCCGTGTTGACCATGATGGAGGATGCTTCAGTTGGTTCAGATGATGGATCAGTCTCCTCATCCATCCATCCAGTCCATTCAGCTCCCTCTGCTGGCTGCCAAAAGTTAGTTCTAGATCTGCTGCATAACACCACCACACAACCTGAGACAGTCATAGATTTCTCTCTTACAAACACACATATTCACATACACAAAGGCTAGATGCTAGAAAGGCCGGTGTGTGTGTGTAAAGGAGAGATTGACCACCCCACTCTACCTACCCTCTGTCTGGTCTAGGAACGGGTGATCAACCATGCGGCGGGCAGCCACGGTGTGTCTGGGATCTTTATGAAGTACGACACCAGCTCTCTGATGGTGACGGTCAGTGAGCAGCACATGCCCCTCTGGCAGTTCCTGGTACGACTCTGTGGCATCATCGGGGGTATCTTCTCCACCACAGGTCCAGACAACACTCACTCTTACCACCTAGTGTCATGGGCAGACCTCATACTGTTCATGTCTCACAAATCATTTGCAGCCTGATACTGTGCCACGTTAGAGAAATGCACCATGAACATCTTCATTTATCTTCTCTCTCTCCCACAGGCATGATCCATGGGTTTGTTGGCTTCTGTTTGGACATAGTCTGCTGTCGCTTCAAACTAGGCCCATATAAACCTAGAGTGGTGAGCCCAGTCTTCTTTATTGCTACTGAAACTATGTAGCAAAATGATGGTAAATCCTTAAATGTACTAGTTCCTCTGTGTCTCATTGGTAGAAGTGTATTTACTGTACCTCTACATTTTCTCTATATCCAGGTGGTTCTCCCAGATGCTCATGTGAACAACCATGCTGCTCCGCTCCTGACGGACAACCACATACAGGAGTAGCCCTCTGACCTGGGCCCATATCCATCTACTCTCAGAGTAAGAGTGCTGAGCTTGGATCAGTTTTGCCCTTTTGGATCATAATAAATACGATTATATGGACAGATCCTAGATCAGCACTCCAACTCTGAGACGCTTTGTGGATATGGGACCCGGAGCCTGCTGCTGATCGTGCCCCTACTGTCCTTTCACCTGTGGGGGAATCCAGGAAGCCAAGTCTGTGGATTGCTGGGAGTTTGTTTTGAACCAAATAAGAGTAAACTGCTTAGGATCCGACAATCAGAATTGTTCTATTTATTGTTTTGGGGGTGTTGTAAAATTGTTGTGGACAGTATCCTCATATGACTACCATTATAATATATTTATATCCTGTAAATATGTATTTTACACTGAAAAATGGAAAGCAGTTAACTCCCCAGTTTGATCAGGCTTTTAGTGTGTAAGGGTGTTGGGGGTGTAAATTCAGCTGACTAGGCTGAATGAAATCTGATCCTTCTATGATGTAATTCATATGTCCATCACACATGGTTGCTGGACACTAGACAGTGTTTGCTCCTCCATGATATTACTATACTAGTGAACCTGCATTGGTATGGATCATGCAGACATTGGAAAATGATTAACTTGCATATCATGTTTGCTCTATTACTATTTATTTGAACTGTTGTTCAGTATCTGTTTCACATGTAATCTGTCAATGGGAGATGTCCTATTAAACGTGTTTTAGTGCACTTCACCCCTTCATGTTGTACACTTTACATTCATTTAAATATCTCTCGGTTCCTATCCCCACTATCCTCTGTTGATGGTGCATGCTCTTAGGCTGCGCTTACACAGGCAGTCCAATTCTGAGCTTTTTTTTACCACTAATTGGTCTTTTGACCAATCACATCAGATCTTTTCACATCTGCTCTTTTTCAGAGCTGATCTGATTGGTTAAAAGACCAATTAGTGAAAAGATCAGAATTGGGCTGCCTGTGTAAATGCAGCCATGGAAGTAGGCTAAATCTCTTTTCTACATGAGGCAGCAGTGAAGCAGAATGATTAGCGCACTGACATTTGTCTTTTGGTTTATTCATGTTTTGCCAAACAAACTAAAAGTGTTTTCAGAGCAGGAATAGAGGGTCACTTAACATTTGCAAATTACATTTGAAAAAGGAAAATTAAACAAAATAAACAGTCGTAAGTGTTGCAGTTTATAGAACACTGCCCAGTTAGCTCTGCTGCCACTATGTATCATATAACAAAGACACTGCTTTGTTGTCAACATGACAGCAGGACATTTTTTACAACTTCATTGTACAGGAAAAGCCATTTTCTGTGTTGGGCGTGCATTTGGTTCATAGTCCCTTACTGAATTTAGGAAAGGACGGTCACCATTGTTGCACACCATTACTGGCTCACATAGAAACATGTTTTTCAGAGGGTGGAATTGGAGTACATTTTGTCCTTTTTCTGTTGAGAGTCAAAACTTCTACCATAGATACTGTATCCATAGATACTGTATATAGATGTATCATCTCATAAAATGTGGACTGCTGCTGTCTGCCACCAGGAACAATTTAGATATACTCTGGGAAGCTCTGTGGTAGAGTCAGACTCCTGCAGAATCAACCTTCAGGAATATCACTGTCTTTGGTAGTCTATAGAATATAGACTTCACTATTTACACCTCTTCCAAACTTGTTTATATATTATACTGCCACCGTCATCTACCACTTACATAAGACAAGCCTTAGTTTGACGCAATTATTTATAAAGATGAAAAAAGTCAACTTAGTTTCAATATAAACTGCTGTACAAAACAGGCAAAAAGTGGACTAACCGTGAAACAAACAAGGAGTCTTATGCGTTATGTTAAACATACGGTGAGGGAAAAAAGTATTTGATCCCCTGCTGATTTTGTATGTTTGCCCACTGACAAAGACATGATCAGTCTATAATTTTAATGGTAGGTTTATTTGAACAGCGAGAGACCGAATAACAACAAAAAAATCCAGAAAACGCATGTCAAAAATGTTATAAATTGATTTGCATTTTAATGAGTGAAATAAGTATTTGATCCCTCTGAAAAATATGACTTAGAACTTGGTGGCAAAACCCTTGTTGGTTATCACAGAGGTCAGACGTTTCTTGTAGTTGGCCACCAGCTTTGCACACATCTCAGGAGGGATTTTGTCCCACTCCTCTTTGCAGATCTTCTCCAAGTCATTAAGGTTTCGAGGCTGACGTTTGGCAACTCGAACCTTCAGCTCCCTCCACAGATTTTCTATGGGGTTAAGGTCTGGAGACTGGCTAGGCCATTCCAGGACCTTAATGTGCTTCTTCTTGAGCCACTCCTTTGTTGCCTTGAGCCACTCCTTTGTTGCCTTGGCCGTGTGTTTTGGGTCATTGTCATGCTGGAATACCCACCCACGACCCATTTTCAATGCCCTGGCTGGAGGGGAAGGAGGTTCTCACCCAAGATTTGACGGTACATGGCCCCGTCCATCGTCCCTTTGATGCGGTGAAGTTGTCCTGTCCCCTTAGCAGAAAAACACCCCCAAAGCATAATGTTTCCACCTCCATGTTTGACAGTGGGGATGGTGTTCTTGGGGTCATAGGCAGCATTCCTCCTCCTCCAAACACGGCGAGTTGAGTTGATGCCAAAGAGCTCGATTTAGGTCTCATCTGACTACAACACTTTCACCCAGTTCTCCTCTGAATCATTCAGATGTTCATTGGCAAACTTCAGACGGCCCTGTATATGTGCTTTCTTGAGCAGGGGGACTTTGCGGGCGCTGCAGGATTTCAGTCCTTCACGGCGTAGTGTGTTACCAATTGTTTTCTTGGTGACTATGGTCTCAGCTGCCTTGAGATCATTGACAAGATCCTCCTGTGTAGTTCTGGGCTGATTCCTCACCGTTCTCATGATCATTGCAACTCCACGAGGTGAGATCTTGCATGGAGCACCAGGCTGAGGGAGAGTGACAGTTATTTTGTGTTTCTTCCATTTGCAAATAATCGCACCAACTGTTGTCACCTTCTCACCAAGCTGCTTGGCGATGGTCTTGTAGCCCATTCCAGCCTTGTGTAGGTCTACAATCTTGTCCCTGACATCCTTGGAGAGCTCTTTGGTCTTGGCCATGGTGGAGAGTTTGGAATCTGATTGATTGATTGCTTCTGTGGACAGGTGTCTTTTATACAGGTAACGAGCTGAGATTAGGAGCATTTAAGAGTGTGCTCCTAATCTCAGCTCGTTACCTGTATAAAAGACACCTGGGAGCCAGAAATCTTTCTGATTGAGAGGGGGTCAAATACTTATTTCCCTCATTAAAATGCAAATCAATTTATAACATTTTTGACATGTGTTTTTCAGGATTTTTTTGTTGTTATTCTGTCTCTCACTGTTCAAATAAACCTACCATTAAAATTATAGACTGATCATTTCTTTGTCAGTGGGCAAACGTACAAAATCAGCAGGGGATCAAATACTTTTTTCCCTCACTGTACTGATATATCAATATTCAGTAGTGATAGTAGCTTGTATCAATATACCATGAAAAGTAAGAACTGGTCATGTCAACCAGTACTGTAGTACTACAGTAGCAGTCTCCAGTGGTCAAGATGTAGGGCTCTATTCAATCCACATCACAGAAGTTCAGCTTTACAGCATGGTTGAAATTTAAAGGGAATGTGCCTGCTTTTGCAGAGACTGCATTCACGGTAAACGCTGCATGTGTTGGCTCAATTAGAAATTACCTTTCAATTTATATCACGGAATCTGTAACGCTTCAAATGTACAGATTGAATAGAGCCCTTAGTGTGATCAACACTGAAGTTACTCTTGGTTATCCTTAGCTGGCCTCGCTACAGAGTACAGGCTCCCAAATATTTTGTCAGTACAAAACAATACAAGGTAAAAACCTGTAAAAAGAGAGGCCATGAATATCTCAGGATTCACACATTAAGAGTCATGTACAGAAATTAGCCTTCAGTGGAAGCCTGACACAGTATTTCAAGTATGCAAAAACAATCCTCTATTCCAAGACAATGTATCTGGGTTGGGGAGGACGTAAACTATGAGCAAAAACGTGGGGAGAGTATACAATGCGTTTATTGTTGCATATGTAATCTGTCGCTTTAAGAAAAGCAGTAGTTAGAAAATAAATAACACTTACATAGTCGTTTCACTGTATGACGTACAACAGGATCAGAAGGAACAATGTCTGGTTGAGGAGTGGGGTTGTGTACTGCTGGAGGTCTGAGGGGTGTCGTCTGGTTGAGGAGTGGGGTTGTGTGCTGCTGGAGGTCTGAGGGATGTTGTCTGGTTGAGGAGTGGGGTTGTGTGCTGCTGGAGGTCTGAGGGGTGTCGTCTGGTTGAGGAGTGGGGTGGTGTACTGCTGGAGGTCTGAGGGGTGTCGTCTGGTTGAGGAGTGGGGTTGTGTACTGCTGGAGGTCTGAGGGGTGTTGTCTGGTTGAGGAGGCGGTCAGCTGGTCAACGGTCAGTTGGTTATCAGTTGGTGAGTGTGCTGGAGGCCCTGAAGTAGGAGAGGAACTTGAAGCAGAGGCTGACCACAAAGTACCAGATGTTCCTGGCCATCTGGGAGCGGGCGATGAACACCCTCCAGATGAACACCAGCAGTAGAGTGTTGAATGTGTAGCGGATGTTCCTCAGCCTGGGAGATTAAGAGAGGGAGGGAGTTGTCATTTACATCCTGTCATTTACATCCTTCTTCAAAATAACGGGCTAACTGTGCGCAGGTGAAAACACAATCAGCCCTGTAAGTAGTCGACTCACTTCCTGAGGTGTTGCCTGGCTGCAGGGATGTCTGACATGTCTTCATTCAGAACGTACTTCTTGGTGCCGATGCAGTAGTTCTCTATGTACTCTGGCCAGTTCAGCTGACGCACGTCAAAGTTGAATGTCTGGGAGAGAGAGTTAGGATGCTGATGTGCAGTAAGACAACATGGCTATTATGGTCACATTCAGGCAATTATGAAAACTTCTTTGGGATATCTATAATTTAACCTTCTGAAATTGAATGATGTAAGTATTCGTGACCTGTAGTGTTGAAATCAATAGAGATGTTTGTTTGAACTAAAATTATGGATTGGTGGCATTACTAGATGAAAAACATACCATTGACAATATACACCAACATGCAGAGGCATATGTATGTGTATAGATAATGGTAAGTCTACTGCACCTTCCTGTCCTCAGGGCTGAGGTGGCTCATCAGCATGTTCATGTTCTCGGAGTTCCACTCCCAGTCCTGACTGCTGAAGTACTCCAGCAGGCCGATGGCCTTGTGCAGCCGGTTGAAGATACGCATCATTCTACACAGAGAGAAAGGTATGGAGGATCTCAGTCCAAATGTATTGTATGTATAACACAATTGTAATGTTCGTTTCACTAAAGACTTAATTAATAATCACTTGTATGCAGCAAACAGTGATTTCTTATTTCTTTATGCTTACAGATCATTTTATGTAGGTTTACAACACACTGTGTTGATTGGGTTGAAAACAAGTATGTAGTTACATTTTGATAGACTGAACGATGATCTAGTGACAATTCTGACTGTCAGGACATGCTAGTAATCTTACTGGGGCTTCTGTCCAGACAGTCTCAGGTAGAGGTCGTAGATGAGGGCAGGGAACTTGTGGCTGACCAGGATCCAGTACTGGTTCATCAGGTAGTTGGAGGTGATGTTGGCATTGGGCCTTCTGAAAGCCTGCTCCAGAGGGTTCCTCTTGAAGCTGGACATCACATGGTGCTCTGAGAGAGAATACAGAGGAGTCGATAAAAAATGTGAAGGAATCTGTGGCTTGGAGCTGTCATCCCTGTCTTACAGCTCCATTCTGTTGTGGCATTTTAAGTGGTGTACGGTTAGGGAAGTGCCCCTCACATCTTCCTTAGCCACTATATTAGAGAATTGGGTTGTATCCAGGGGTGTGGTTTTCTGTTGAACTAACAATCTCATTCACAGCAGCTGCACACCTTCCCCACCTAGCTGCAATCAAGGATGCTCAGGCAAAGGTAAAACTGCTGGGGGAACTGCTAGTGAAAGAACCAGTGGGTGCTACTGGTGTGAATTTGTTGCTGTGTGCTTTCTTTCGAAGACTCGTGACCCACCAGCCTCTATAAAGAAGTGAACAGCCTTACGAGGTTAGTTCCTCCTGTGTAGGAGAAGACTATCTGGGGTAAGCGCGAGGGTAGCTCTCTTCTGTTGAGTTGTAGTTTTCCCATTTCATTTATTCCCTGTAATTGTTTAAGTTCTTATTAAAGTAAAACTACCCAGGCCTCTACTCTACTAATGGTGGCTGGCTATCCACGGCTACTGGAGAGTGCCGAGGAAAACTTGAGAATGAATCTCCTGTCATTGAACTCTGGACTTTTACCAGCAGCCCAGCACAGCTGATTTGTTGTAAAGATGTATTATTATTTATTTATTATACCTCTTTGGTTTACTAACTACAAAAAAAATAAAGTACCACTTTTATTGCTTAAACCCCTGTCTGACTTATATTGCACTACCGCCCCTTCACCTTCCATTGTGCCCAAACTGGTCTCCTAGACTATACGTAACATAGCAAACGTAAATCCGGGACACCAAATTAGTATGATATATTACTTTTACATAAGATAAGTTACTTAAGGTAAAAATAACACTAACGTCTAGCAACCCAAAGGTTGTGTGTTTGAATCTCATCACGGACAACGTCAGCATTTTAGCTAATTAGCAACTACTTGCTATTTATTTGCTACTTTGCAACTACAATACTTAGCATGTTACCTAACCTTAACCCCTAGCCTAGCTAAGGTTAGTTAGCGTTAGCCATCTAGCTAATGTAAGCCTCAACCAATTGGAATTTGTAACATATCCCTTACAGTAACTGCAGTCGACAGTGGTATTTTGGATGCAGCATACTGCAGTTATACTGTACCCCGACTGCAATCTTTTTTCGTATGTTTAGAAAATTCTTAACATATTGCACAAATTTCAATTTGTAACATGTATGAAATGGATGAGACATCCACAAAGTAATACATATCATACTAAATGGAGTGTCTCGGATTTACATACAGAATAATACAAAATGCTCTGAGACCACGTGCCACACAGTTCATACAGTGGGGAGAACAAGTATTTGATACGCTGCCGCTTTTGCAGGTTTTCCTACTTACAAAGCATGTAGAGGTCTGTAATTTTTATCATAGGTACACTTCAACTGTGAGAGACGGAATCTAAAACAAAAATCCAGAAAATCACATTGTATGATTTTTAAGTAATTAATTTTTTTCATTTTATTGCATGACATAAGTATTTGATACATCAGAAAAGCAGAACTTAATATTGGGTACAGAAACCTTTGTTTGCAATTACAGAGATCATATGTTTCCTGTAGGTCTTGACCAGGTTTGCACACACTACAGCAGGGATTTTGGCCCATTCCTCCATACAGACCTTCTCCAGATCCTTCAGGTTTCGGGGCTGTCGCTGGGCAATACGGACTTTCTGCTCCCTCCAAAGATGTTCTATTGGGTTCAGGTCTGGAGACTGGCTAGGCCACTCCAGGACCTTGAGATGCTTCTTACGGAACCACTCCTTAGTTGCCCTGGCTGTGTGTTTCAGGTCGTTGTCATGCTGGAAGACCCAGCCACGACCCATCTTCAATGCTCTTACTGAGGGAAGGAGGTTGTTGGCCAAGATCTCGCAATACATGGCCCCATCCATCCTCCCCTCAATACGGTGCAGTCGTCCTGTCCCCTTTGCAGAAAAGCATCCCCAAAGAATGATGTTTCCACCTCCATGCTTGACGGTTGGGATGGTGTTCTTGGGGTAGTACTCATCCTTCTTCTTCCTCCAAACACGGCGAGTGGAGTTTAGACCAAAAAGCTCTATTTTTGTCTCATCAGACCACATGATCTTCTTCCATTCCTCCTCTGGATCATCCAGATGGTCATTGGCAAACTTCAGACGGGCCTGGACATGCGCTGGCTTGAGCAGGGGGACCTTGCGTGCACTGCAGGATTTTAATCCATGACGGCGTAGTGTGTTACTAATGGTTTTCTTTGAGACTGTGGTCCCAGCTCTCTTCAGGTCATTGACCAGGTCCTGCCGTGTAGTTCTGGGCTGATCCCTCACCTTCCTCATGATCATTGATGCCCCACGAGGTGAGATCTTGCATGGAGCCCCAGACCGAGGGTGATTGACGTCATCTTGAACTTCTTCCATTTTCTAATAATTGCGCCAACAGTTGTTGCCTTCTCACCAAGCTGCTTGCCTATTGTCCTGGAGCCCATCCCAGCCTTGTGCAGGTCTACAATTTCATCCCTGATGTCCTTACACAGCGCTCTGGTCTTGGCCATTGTGGAGAGGTTGGAGTCTGTTTGATTGAGTGTGTGGACAAGTGTCTTTTATACAGGTAACGAGTTCAAACAGGTGCAGTTAATACAGGTAATGAGTGGAGAACAGGAGGGCTTCTTAAAGAAAAACTAACAGGTCTGTGAGAGCCGGAATTCTTACTGGTTGGTAGGTGATCAAATACTTATGTCATGCAATAAAATGCAAATTAATTACTTAAAAATCATACAATGTGATTTTCTGGATTTTAGATTCCGTCTCTCACAGTTGAAGTGTACCTATGATAAAAATTACAGACCTCTAGTGTATCAATTACAGACCGGCAGTGTATCAAATACTTGTTCTCCCCACTGTATGAGCCTTAGAGGAATCAAAGCCACATCCCTGATGTTGCAAGCACCATGCTCCAGCACATTTCTTTGGATCATCAACTCTCCTTCGTCATTAGTTGTATATTTTTTATTAGTTATTTATAAGATATTAACTCTAAGAAGAACAATATTTTGGGAAGGGGTCAAAGATGTTTGGCCAGGATTCAATCTGATCGCGATTTGTTGGCTATGCACCTTTTTAAAGGGAATTTCCGAATGAGCCGACATGCAGTGTTTACCATCAACGTGGGAACACTGCCTTTACAAGGTGCATCACTTACAAAGGGTGATGTTATTGAATCCCGGCCACAGTGAATATTCTCCAGCCCCACTAACGAGTTGAGTTGAGTTAAGATAGTTTTGGTGTTGAGGGTGAGCATTCCTTGCTAGGGAAAATTAACACAAATATATACACTACTGTTCAAAAGTTTGGGGTCACTTAGAAATGTCCTTGTTTTCAAAAGAAAAGCAATTTTTTTGTCCATTAAAATAACATCACATTTATCAGAAATACAGTGTAGACATTGTTAATGTTGTAAATGGCTATTGTAGCTGGAAACGGCTGATTTTTAATGGAATATCTACATAGGCGTACAGAGGCCCATTATCAGCAACCATCAGTCCTGTGTTCCAATGGCACGTTGTGTTTGCTAATCCAAGTTTATAATTTTAAAAGGCTAATTGATCATTAGAAAACCCTTTTGCAATTATGTTAGTACAGCTGAAAACTGTTGTGCTGATTTAAAGAAGCAATAAAACTGGCCTTCTTGAGACTAGTTGATTATCTGGAGCATCAGCAATTGTAGGTTCGATTACAGGCTCAAAATGTCCAGAAACAAATAACTTTCTTCTGAAACATGTCAGTCTATTCTTGTGCTGAGAAATGAAGGCTATTCCATGCGAGAAATTGCCAAGAAAGGCCCGGTGCACATCTGAGCAAGAGGACAAATACATTAGAGTGTCTAGTTTGAGAAACAGACGCCTCACAGGTCCTCAACTGGCAGCTTCATTAAATAGTACCCGCAAAACACCAGTCTTAACGTCAACAGTGAAGAGGCGACTCCGGGATGCTGACCTTCTAGGCATAGTTGCAAAGAAAAAGCCATATCTCAGACTGGCCAATAAAAATAAAAGATTAAGATGGGTAAAAGAACACAGACACTGGACAGAGGAAGATTGGAAAAAAAGTGTTATGGACAGACAAAACGAAGTTTGAGGTGTTCGGATCACAAAGAATAACATTTGTGAGACGCAGACCAAATGAAAAGATGCTGGAGGAGTGCTTGATCTGTCAAGCATGGTGGAGGCAATGTGATGGTCTGGGGGTGCTTTGGTGGTGGTAAAGTGGTAGATCTGTACAGGGTAAAAGGGATCTTGAAGAAGGAAGGCTATCACTCCATTTTGCAACGCCATGCCATACCCTTTGGACAGCGCTTGATTGGAGCCAATTTCCTCCTACAACAGGACAATGACCCAAAGCACAGCTACAAACTATGCAATAACTATTTAGGGAAGAAGCAGTCAGCTGGTATTCTGTCTATAATGGAGTGGCCAGCACAGGCACCGGATCTCAACCCTACTGAGCTGTTGTGGGAGCAGCTTGACCGTATGGTATGTAAGAAGTGCCCATCAAGCCAATCCAACTTGTGGGAGGTGCTTCAGGAAGCATGGGGTGAAATCTCTTCAGATTACCTCAACAAATTGACAACTAGAATGCCAAAGGTCTGCAAGGCTGTAATTTCTCCAAATGGAGGATTCTTTGACGAAAGCAAAGTTTGAAGGACACAATTATTTATTTAAATTAAAAATCATTATTTCTAACCTTGTCAATGACTACATTTGCTATGCATTTTGCTATATTTCCTATTCAAACTAATTTCATGTATTTTTTCATGGAAAACAAGGACATTTCTAAGTGACCCCAAACTTTTGAACGGTAGTGTATGTATCTTTGGAAAAGGGCATCAACAAGATTAGAACATGTGACCTCCTGTTCCCTATCCCAGTGCCTAGTCCACTGCGCTAGTAGGGGGGATGGCAGCGTGCTTGTTTTTTCACATATTTAATGCTGTTCAGTCAAAGTAAACAAACAAAGTTAATAGATTAGAAATGTAATTAGTTAAAAACGTTGGGTAAGGAAAACAAAAGTCACAACCAGGATTCAAACTTTTTGGGTCAAAATCCATGTTGAACGCCCTCCATCCATATCCAACCTACCTCCCTAAAAGTGTTTATTTTATTTGACTCTCGTCTGTAAACTCCACCCACTGACTTGTCATCCAACCAATCACATTAGTTCTGCCCTAGAAAGTGGAGCTTCCCTCAGAACAAGATTGAGGCCGGGGATCAATTCATGGTGCCTTTAAAGGGTACATTGTCGGCTGTCTAGTGCTCTATAACAAGCCTTGGATTGAATCCCAGCCTGAATGAGGAAAACTCCTGAGCAGTATTCCAAGGCTCTTTCTCAATTCCAGGCTCCTTCCTCGATTCCTTGGGAGATTCTCAATTGGACAAAAGTCTGTCCTCTCCTCGACTCCTCCGTCCTCCTCTCTTCAGTGACTCGGAAACCGATAAGTGGTCATGTGGTCACACAGTGGCAATTAGTTAGTAAGCTAATAGAGGAGTATCATCCACTCCTCGATAGCCTCCTCTCGCCGAGCATACTCATGTGCTTCCTCCCGGCTGCTACCACGGAAGTGTTTTAACATCCGCCACACCCCCTTTGAATCAGCTGTTGTTTTCTCGAAGGAGAAAACCATGCACACATTTAAAACGATACTCTACTTATCCTTTTATCTATAGCATCTATTGCACAACTAGCTATATTCGTTTTTATCACTTTACACATGTATTTTGGGATTCCTCCTCTGTAAACTTAATTTGCCTGATGACGAGCGAGTGAAGGACCGTCTCATTTCTTGCAAGCGCAATTCCCTCCACGATCCCTATCCTTACCGCCGCTCCTCAATTATCTTGACCTTTTTCAAAACGAGGTGAGGAGAGGAGGCGAGGAAAACCAATTAAGATACCAGAATGTTGATAACATATCAAGTCAGCAAACCTCCAACTTCCCTAAGCAGCGGCACCCCAGACCCAGTTTGATTAGCTTGATTCTTAGCTCTTACGTGGGCCGGTAGATTAGTGCCCGCTATCCCAGTTCTATAACAGCGAGGCGGAGTGATGAGCCCTAATCCCACTGCCAGCCATCTGGTGGCAATTTCCCAGGGTGAAAGGAGCAGATTCACTAATCTGAGAGCAGAGGGACCCTGGCTGTCACCTGCTACCTGGTACCCGGCCCGCATGCTTCCTTTTCATCTCAGTGGTCCGCTGGGATGTACTGTAGATGACGGGCCGGGAGGGGAGCCGTCACCACAATCAAAAGGCTGGAGGGAAGCAGTTGCGAGGGTGACAATTTCATGATGACACTTTGCCTCTAATTGTTATTGTATGGGCATCTGTGCTTTACTGCTGATTGGAGTTGTCATTTGGGCAGATCCACAGTGGAGGTCAAACAGATGTAAACAGTGTGGGGTTCAGATGTAATGTTCTACTAGCTGCCAGAAGGTGGCAGTAGACCCTCGTCACTGTAAAATCCCTGGGCATCCAATTATGAAACAGATCATTTATCCACCTGCTTCTCACTGACACACCATTACAACTGATTTAGGAGAACCAGGACTGACAGACAACCTACAGTTTCATATCCCCCGTGGGAATGTATGATGCATAGTTTCACAGTCACAACACCATAACCATCAAGATTTCAACTACTGAAGTACATTGATTTATGATGAGGGAAGCCACAGTGGCAGATGAGCAAGCATTGAGGATGTCACCGTAACATGCATAAAGACAGACAGACAGATACCTACCGATCTCTCCCCAGTGGAAAGGGTTGATGCCGCCCGTTGTGCAGTTGTAGACCAGAGCTGTTTTGGGTCTGCAAGGGAGTAGTGAGATGAGTCAAGGGTTTAAGGGATCAAAGGGGAGGGTTCATTAGGACACATCTATAAAATGAGCCCACAAACACAAATCACATCAATTGAAAACACTGGGCTTCCTCATCAGTAAATGGTGTAGAGCTGAATGTGTGTTCGAACAAACTGGGCTAAGGTATGTTTACAGGAGGTCTTCCTGCAGGTCAATATGGGGGGTGTCTGTTTGTGTGGGTTAAACCATACAGTCATTGGTCAAACCATATTCCACCTGGGGGGAAAGTTAACCTGTGCACTGCCGTGTACCAGCCAGCGGCCAGGGTCAGGTTGATGACCACGTCGACGGGGATGAGGTCAGCCACCGCATCATTGTTGGCTCTCATGGTGCGCAGGATGCCCTTCCCCGCCTGACCAGACAGGACACAGGGTTACCACAACATCTCATTTTACACTAGTGGCATCAAAATGAGCAAACTTAGTATATGAAAAATACAACTAATAAGCAGATGCTGGTACTTACAGCGATGAAGACTCCGCTTGGGCCATTGAAGTTGTCGATCCAGCCCTGAGACGAATGAAGAGGGAGGGAATGCATTAGTGTAATGTGGGGTTCTATTCAATCCGTATTGAGGTACTTCAGCGTTACAGCATTATTGAAATTTAAAGGCAATGTTCCCGCTTTAGCGGACACTGCATTCGAGGTAAACGCTGCATATCTCGGCTCAATCGGAAATTACTTTCAAATGTATATTGCGCAATCTGTAACGCTTCAGCGATACAGATTGAATAGAGCCGTAGATGAAAGAGAACCCTAAGCTGGAATCCTTAGTTGCTACATCCATTTTTGGACTTATAAATTAATGATATATACCCATTGATTCTTGAAGAATATAATGTATAAATGCCTCATGAGCTTAATTCAACTGTCATACCTCATCAGAACCCAAAATACAAGCTTGTTTTACTCCAATGTTCGTAAACAATGTCAATGTAAACAAACACTGTATAGCCTCAAAACATGGTTAAAACTATAATTTTGATATAATTCCTTGCATCCATAGCTCTGTCTATGAATTTGAGAGTGGTTACATTTCTCCAGGCCCATCCCTCAGTTTTTTACCGAAACACAGCCGGGGTGTCCGCTTTGTTACAGTTTCAATTAAGGATTCTAGCTTCAAGCACCGCTATAACATTGCTGCATCGTCATCAAGTTAAAGATAGCCTCCTAACAGCAACATCAATTAGATTGTTGTGTATCTGCTGAGTTAGCATTCCAGTGGTGTGCTAGGCTAGCTAGTTACCTATGGAGAGTGAGACTGAGGCAGGGAGAGTAACACAGTGTCCACATCAATTAGCCCCCCGGTAATACACTGGTAATAGACTGGGCTTATTTGTGTGTGTCTATCTGTGGCTTGTCCCTACAGGGTAAGGCTACATGGTATGGTGCAGACAGACATACAGACAGTCAGTCAGTCAGTCAGACAGACAAGAGTCCTTATCACATCGTCTCAGAGCCAATTTTTGCAGGGATAAATCTTTGACCCCCATTGGGGGATTGCCTGTGACATTTTTAACACTTAACGTAGTTCTGAGGACATGGAGATTGAAGTAAATCTCACACACACACATACACCCTCCTCCCTTGTCTCGTCGCTCCCACTGGCTCGAGCTGCCAGGGCAATAAACTTGTAAAGCGTGATCTTTTGGCTGTTTCGCCGCCAGGCCAGGCCCGACCCCACTTACACATCTACTGGCTCTGGATCCTGCACTGTTCAAACGTTTCAGCCCCAGAAAACTAAATACAGCCCTGGGCTAAATAGTAGTTCTCTGTGAATATACTTTTTAGTGCATTATAAAAGTGTATTATACTCTATTGAAAACTCTGACAGAGTACAATTGTTTTGGTGTCTTCCTGTGTGAATTCATGGAGCCTTAGACATTCAAATAATATTCCTGTAGGAAAATAAAGCAAGCATGTCACTTGAATTTGGGGGAAAGAACTATGAAGAATATTATATCACCAAAATGATTAAATGTTGAACAACATCCTCCCATTGCTCCTCCAAAATGTTAAGCAGCAATAAAGTCTCTATTTATTCAACGCTTTAATATATTCATCTGCCGCTATGCTAAGTGAGATTAAAATACTTAACCCTGTGGAATCCTTATGCTAAGATGTTAGCTTACACTACAGCAGCAGGACAGATTATAAAATAAAAAGCAGCTTACTCATGAAAGTACCATCACCCTGCACATCCAGAAGAGGACTGGCCACCCATCGGAAACCTGGTTCCTTTCTAGGGGCAACTGTTGATGTCAAAAGGGCTTTATAAAATACATTTGATTGATTGATTGATTACTGCACCTACTGAACTTTCGGAGCAGCCTTTCCATGAACCTACAGGTGCTTTCAGTGACCTTCTATCTAGTAGCAGACACTCAGGGGCTCTCCGGTTTCAGCACTGGCAGTCCCCCTCCCTCCAGTACCCCTCCCTTGCCCCTTTGCCCCTTCCTTGCCCCCCTCACATTGCCTATCCAGCTGTTGGGGTCAGGGATGCTCCTCTTCGTAGCCCCGGAATCCAGCCCAACCGGACCTTCCGAACCATAGGAACACACCTGTCCTGGTCCAACCCTAATACAACCCTTACTCAGCACTACACACCCAATCCCCCTTTAACCCTCCCGTTGTCCTAGGGTCTAAATGACCCGCCACTGTGTTTTTTGGATCATTTGTGAGAAGGAGGCAGTGATACTTTCTTTAAAGTCTCACTGCCTCCTTCTCACAAATGATCCCCAAAATATAAAAATTAAATAAAGTTGGTTCAACACAGTGGCGGGTCATTTTGACCCTAGGACAATGGGAGGGTTATGTCTGACTGTATACAGGGGAGATATTTTGACCAGTGTACTATTACAGTGATCAACCACTAATTCCCATCCATTTGCCACCACAGCAGGACATGATGGTGTGAGAATTTGCAGGATTCTGACTGAGCCCTTTTACCATCATCACAGTGAAAGTGCTACATAGATTTTTATAAATTGTGATATATTTCCCACCAGGCAAGTGGCTGAGCCAATCACACTTCTTCTGATACACTTATCTTGCTGACCAGTCAATACACTGTTTAACGTCCACAGACTACATACAGAATGTGATCCATGTACAGTGGGGAAAAAAAGTATTTAGTCAGCCATCAATTGTGTAAGTTCTCCCACTTAACAAGATGAGAGAGGCCTGTAATTTTCATCATAGGTACACGTCAACTATGACAGACAAATTGAGATTTTTTTTCTCCAGAAAATCACATTGTAGGATTTTTAATGAATTTATTTGCAAATTATGGTGGAAAATAAGTATTTGGTCACCTACAAACAAGCAAGATTTCTGGTTCTCACAGACCTGTAACTTCTTCTTTAAGAGGCTCCTCTGTCCTCCACTCGTTACCTGTATTAATGGCACCTGTTTGAACTTGTTATCAGTATAAAAGACACCTGTCCACAACCTCAAACAGTCACACTCCAAACTCCACTATGGCCAAGACCAAAGAGCTGTCAAAGGACACCAGAAACAAAATTGTAGACCTGCACCAGGCTGGGAAGACTGAATCTGCAATAGGTAAGCAGCTTGGTTTGAAGAAATCAACTGTGGGAGCAATTATTAGGAAATGGAAGACATACAAGACCACTGATAATCTCCCTCGATCTGGGGCTCCACGCAAGATCTCACCCCGTGGGGTCAAAATGATCACAAGAACGGTGAGCAAAAATCCCAGAACCACACGGGGGGACCTAGTGAATGACCTGCAGAGAGCTGGGACCAAAGTAACAAAGCCTACCATCAGTAACACACTACGCCGCCAGGGACTCAAATCCTGCAGTGCCAGACGTGTCCCCCTGCTTAAGCCAGTACATGTCCAGGCCCGTCTGAAGTTTGCTAGAGTGCATTTGTATGATCCAGAAGAGGATTGGGAGAATGTCATATGGTCAGATGAAACCAAAATAGAACTTTTTGGTAAAAACTCAACTCGTCGTGTTTGGAGGACAAAGAATGCTGAGTTGCATCCAAAGAATACCATACCTACTGTGAAGCATGGGGGTGGAAACATCATGCTTTGGGGCTGTTTTTCTGCAAAGGGACCAGGACGACTGATCCGTGTAAAGGAAAGAATGAATGGGGCCATGTATCGTGAGATTTTGAGTGAAAACCTCCTTCCATCAGCAAGGGCATTGAAGATGAAACGTGGCTGGGTCTTTCAGCATGACAATGATCCCAAACACACCGCCCGGGCAACGAAGGAGTGGCTTCGTAAGAAGCATTTCAAGGTCCTGGAGTGGCCTAGCCAGTCTCCAGATCTCAACCCCATAGAAAATCTTTGGAGGTAGTTGAAAGTCTGTGTTGCCCAGCAACAGCCCCAAAACATCACTGCTCTAGAGGAGATTTGCATGGAGGAATGGGCCAAAATACCAGCAACAGTGTGTGAAAACCTTGTGAAGACTTACAGAAAACGTTTGACCTGTGTCATTGCCAACACAGGGTATATAACAAAGTATTGAGAAACTTTTGTTATTGACCAAATACTTATTTTCCACCATCATTTGCAAATAAATTCATTAAAAATCCTACAATGTGATTTTCTGGATTTGTTTTTCTCATTTTGTCTGTCATAGTTGACGTGTACCTATGATGAAAATTACAGGCCTCTCTCATCTTTTTAAGTGGGAGAACTTGCACAATTGGTGGCTGACTAAATACTTTTTTTCCCCCACTGTATCTACTGATCATCTATTGACTCTATTGCTGCCAGCTATCCAGTGCCAAGGTCCAGTAGAGTAATGAAGTCCCATAGAATGACATGTATATCATACTGTATCTCTATGGTAATGGTACTCACAGGGAAAGGCTCCTGCCAGCTGGCTCCCACTATGGAGGGTCTGATGATGCCGATGCTGAGCTTGCCGCTCTCCTTCTGGACCACGCACTCTGCCAGGGCTTTGGTGTAGGTGTAGGTGTTGGGGCGGTCCCCAATGAGGCGAGGCGTGATGTCACGGACGATGCTGTCCTCCATCCACCTGCAGTCACAGACACAAGAGAACACTCACAATTAGACTCACATCACAATGGTACAGGACACATGCCAGGATTGAAGTAAAGTTGGCATTTTGTGTTGATAGATGAAACATCATTCATTCTGATAGCTGTCTGTGAGGGTATTTATAATCAATCATTAGTTGGAAATGGCACGAGGCGGTGTGGACTTGACAGCACCCTTGGTTCAGTTCAATTCCATTTCAATCAATTAATTCAGGAGATTAATTGAAATTCAATAAATATACTGTCATTTATCTAACTAAGGGCTAAATTATATCAGATCTGTGGTAGCCGACACTGTCATGAATCCCGCTTCCTGAGTCGGTTTCTATCTGTTGCCTGTTTTTGTCCTGGAGTTGTTTTTTCCTGAGTTTCCTGACCGCACCCTGTCTGGTTGCCGGGCAACGAAGCAAGGTGGGAGATCTCTCCATTACCCGCACCTGCATCTCATCAGCTATCTGCACACCTGGTTCTGATCATCACCTCTCCACTTCATAAGCTCTGACCTGACATCCATTCCCTGCCAGATCGTTAGCCATGAACAGTATGTTGTGCCTGCGTATCAGCCTCAGATTACTAAGAGTTAGTTTTGCTGTTCTGTACTTTTTGCTTGCTGTGAACTCACCTTCGTTTACTCTGTCTACAGTTACTCTCCCGGAACATTCACTCCACCGCTGCCTGGTTGTCTGTGGCTTCAGAGACATCATTGGATCTGCCCATTCACTCCCACCAACTCACCTCCACTGCCAGCTCCGTCACCTGGATTCTCCTGCTTCCACATTTAAGTCTTTAAATAAATACTCACCTTCATTCAACTCACCTTGTCCTGGTCTGCTTCTGGGTTCTGCTTTAGAGAATCGTGACAGACACCCACATAGCGGTTGTTTTGGTGGTGTTGGAGGTGGAACTGTGTTAGAGCTGTCAAATCCACAAGCGGCTCCAGGCGTTATACCTAATGTGGACATTTTCAAATGTTGAACTTCTAACGCGAGTGGGACCGGTGTGGCTTCGTGACAATGATCACAAGAGCAGCTGCTCACCGATTTGACAGCTCCAACGTAGTTCCACCTCCAACACCACCAAAACATCAGCTATGCAGGTGTTGGCTATCGCCGGTTAACGCTTGATCTAATTGAATCTAGGCCTAAGTGCCATTTATCTTCACTGAGCATATTTTCAATGCATGAAATTTGCAATTGAAATCACTTCCTGAATAGATGGATTCGTAATAGCAGCAGCCCCACCCCAAACTCTGATGCAGAAAGTAGACTTCACACTACTCACTCCAGGGAGTCGATGAGCTTCTTGGGCTCTACAGGCGGTGGGTAGATGATCTCGTCGATGTGCCTGCGGTTGCAGTTGGCGTAGGCTGTGGAGATGTGGATGAAGGCCTGGAGGTGGTGCATCTGCTGGGCCAGACACAGGAGCTGCTGCGTGGCCATAACATTCAGCTGCAGGGCGTGTCTGGGAAGAGAGGAAATACACACACAGCAGGACTAGGTTAGTGATCACTGTGCATAAGTATCCTAAGCAGCATAAGCACACTATGCATTCTCATAATATCATCACAAGGAGAGAAGTGTGAGACAGAGAGAGAGAGACAGAGACAGAGAGACCGACAGAGAGACGCAGAGAGACCGAGAGAGACAGACAGAGAGACAAAGAGAGAGAGGCCGACAGAGAGAGAGAGGCAGAGAGAAACAGAGAGAGAAGGAGGGAGGGAGAGAGAGAGACCAAACATACTCACACCCTTTTATCCTTACACATCATTCCAGCAATGTGCTTCCATTCCCGGAATAAACATTTGCATCAATTTTCTCTTTACTCCATACAAACCACACCTGTATCTATCCATCTACCCTTTCAAAAAGCCATATCAAACTCTGGCAACCCTTATTGACACTGCTTCCTAAACAGGCAGGACTCTAGCTCACCTCTCAGCCAGTCTACAGAGAGATAGTGCTTCTCAGCCACAGTCAGGCAGTGTGGACGGTGTATGTGTGTGTTTATGTGAGTGCAGATGTCAGATGTGGTTTGGCAGCGGTTGGCCATTAATGGCAGTGCCGGGAAGGCAGTTGTGACAGTCAGCGGCAGTGGCCTGTCACATGGGGATGAGAGGTGTAGTAGTAGTAGGCCGTACCACCGTTTGAGAACTATTATAGAGCCTAGAACACCACTGTGACTGTGGGACTGCTCCTAACTATGTGTTCCTCACTGTTCCAAGCCGCTGTCATTAATGAATTCTTCATTAGGGTGCTAGATATACTGTAGCCTAGCGGCTATAGTGGCTATTGTGCTTATCACTGCTTCAGTGCAAGGCTTGACTAGCCCTGTAAATTTTCACAGCATAGATGTCGTGTCTAGGGCACTATCTGAAGAGCAGTGGTCTAGGTCCCTGTGATTAAACTGTTGTCTGATTATGCTCCAACACTCCCTGGCAACTTTGTTTCCCGGGAGACAGGGTAACAACCTTGTGTGTCAAAACGAGAGAGGGAGAGAGAAAGTGAGAGAGAACAGGGGAGAGAGGGAGAAATACAGAGGAAGGGATGTAGAGGCAGGGGTGAAAAGAGAAAGACAAAGTGAAAGAGGGAAGAGAAGAGAGTTATGATGCTGTTCAGAGAACAATCTCACAGCTTTTCCCTAATTGAGCTGTCAGTCATGGCTAATGTCCTGCCTCCCCACACCTCCTTTCACCTCTCTGACGGCATATCATCCCTTAAGGCTGTCCTGTCTGTCCTACTCAAAGGGATCTGTTCCCAGCAGTCACACAGACACCCAGACAGATATATTTAACAGTATGATGAAGGCTCGTGAGAATACACTGAGACAGACAGACAGACACAGAGCTCTTTTATGTTTTAATAATCCCTCTGAACACCTCATTCCTGCTTCCTCACTGAGTAAGGGAGACATCTAAAGACATCTCTCTCCCCCATACGGCTAGCTACCTGCAGACTCCCTGGATACAGCTCTCTCTCTGTCTGTCTCTCTCTCACCACATGGAACGTTGATGCACTGTCTACTACGTGAGATGAGGAAACCATGTGGAATATTGAAAACTTAAACAGTTTCTAAATCCTTATTATAAATTAAATGTTACAGTACTCTATGTCTTTCTCCTCTCAACATCATTGTAATGGATTTTATTTAATATGTTTAACGTCTGTCAACCATTTTAAGTAAACAATGTTGCTTGACAGACGCTACACAAATAAAGTGTATTATCGTGGAATCTCCGTTGTGTTTCTCAACCGTCATCATACTCTAGATGTACAGTATCAGCTTTCCCATTGGTCAACACCAGAACACAAACAGTCCATACTATCAACCAAACATCACTTCCTGTAGGGAGTCCCTGGGCAATGGACACTTCCTGGTACTTGGGACAATGACAAAGCAAAACCCGCCGACCCCATAAACCAGACCCGAGTGAAACATCCAAAGACTACCATGGCCCCAATACCGGCTGAATTCCTCTGAACTAGAGACGGTCTACTGTGCCTTTGTACATAGAATTGGGATTTAGAATACTTAATTAATTACTAAAAGGATCTCTATGTCTTTGTACCTCTCTCTGTGTCAGACACAAGCTACGTCCATGCATTTATATAGAATCAAACTGATTTGATTTGTTGAGTTGATAAAGTAGTGAGTTAGCATGATAGCTAGGGATAGAGGGATAGTTAATGTGTGTGTGTAGGGGCTGTGGTCCTCACTTGAGGGGTTCGTCGAAGCGGATGGTGGCAGCACAGTGGAAGACGATGTTGATGCAGGAGGTCAGTCTCTCTACGTCCTCAGGACTGATGGCCAGGCCAGGCTGTGTCAACTCACTGCTGATAGGAACTATCTTCTGGTGGAAGTCTGGGTTGTCCTCCCTCACACGGTCAAACAGCTGCAGGAAAGGCACACATAGATGCATCAGATCATATCAACGTATGTCAAGCCATTGATTTAGCCAGGTCCATGTGTAAAGGACACTATATGCATTGATGTCTGTAACGATTCTGTCCACATGGATGTTTGGCTGTAGGCTATTCCTCTACACAACTTCTACTGTGTAAAGCCTTGGCAGCTTTTACATAACAATAGCACCATAGTAGTATTTGCAAGCCTCAGTGTTAACAATACAGATCATGTTGCCTGAAGTAATTGATTAATCACTCTAGTATTCAAACACACATCCAGCAGGTGTCAGTACTTTCCCACAATGCCCTAGTAGCAGCGGTGTCGCCCATGGGAGACCACACGCTGCAGTACCAGTGCACTCTGTGTGTGTGTGTGTGTAACATGTTCCCTGTTGCTGTGACTCAGATGAGGCAGGGCGTGCACCCTACGGGACAGGACACAGGAAATGAAACACCACCTCACCACCAAGGAGGGAGATAAAATCACTCCTTATCCTCCAAGCAAAAACCATTATAAACAAATTGTAGGTTTTAGTCTTGAATGAAGGGAGCTGTGTTTTAGGGCTGAATATAAGAACACAACAAACAGAAGGGAAGATGAATTCTCTTATGACAAACGAGACATAAATCAAGTAGCTGGCCAGTGCACACCTCAGATTTAGCTCTGGGTGTCGAGATTAAGGAAGATGCAAAACACAGAGAATTGTACTGGACATTTCAGATTGCTAGTGATTAGGATTAGCGTGTGAGTTATGAAATTGGCTGTGTGTGTGTGTGTGACAGTTCCGGCTGCCCTGGTAAGCAGACCACTCTAAGTGAAGAGCAGGACAGATGTTGAGTAATGCCTCCAACAGCTGTTCATATCCATGTTCTCTCTCTCCATCTCCATCCCTTCCTACATCTATCTCTCTTTCTATATCTGTCTCTTTTCTGGTTCTCTAATGAGTCCAGGTTGTTTGGACTTTCCTCACATTGTGACAAACTCTGATGAACTCTGTTGACCCCAATCACCCTGGTGGAAAAAGCCAAAAGTCCCAGAGGTCAAAATAGGTTGTGCCCCCTGTTCTGCTTTCTGCTCCAGGTCAACCCAGCCTCTACTGATTTCAGAGGAGCTCGGTGTGGCCCCAGTATTTTTTAATGCAGCCCTGAAGTTGTGTCAGAGCTGGCCATCTGTTGGTGTGTAGCTCCTTTGAGGAAGGTGGGCACCAAAACTGGCACAAACACCCAGCAACCAACCCCAATATTGTGTGTATGTATGTGTGTGTTTGTTTGTGTGTGCACTGAGCCAGCTCTGACACAGTGATGACTGGCTGTAGAGAGAGACACTGTGAACCTGCCAGCACACCTCATATTGCCAGCACACCTCACCAAATTCAGTTCATAAATAAATCAAAAGGTGAAGAAGGTGTTTGTTTGCACAAAAAGTACTAAAGCTATGTATTTTACTTCATTTCATAACTGAATAACGGAACACTTGATTACGTTGGATGACCTAAGCTTCCTCTTTAAGGTTGCGTAACCAAGCAACAAAAAAACAACATGCCCTTACTAGTCTTGGCAGGAGCCCCGTAACCCCAAAACCTCAGTGTGAGCGGGTAACACAGTCCTCAGAATACGTTTTTACCCAGTCAGCAAAACAACAGAAATCAATCAGAGACCAGCCTTTTACAGTTCTATAACACAGCTGCCTGGGACGAGGTACTGGGTCTATAAAGCATGTAACCTAGGTGGCATAGGGTGGCACAGCTCCACTCAGGGTGGCTTGGAGGAGGCTCACTTTAAGGTCAGTGGCACACTTAGTGAAGAGAGAGAGAGAGAGAGAGAGAGAGAGAGAGAGAGAGAGAGAGAGAGAGAGAGAGAGAGAGAGAGAGAGAGAGAGAGAGAGAGAGAGAGAGATGGGGGGGGGGGGCAGAGTAGGGATCAGTTTCACTCCTGTCTGTAGCCGGATGTTCCCTTCACTCTTATCAGTGGTCCCAGCTATACAGAAAACCACTGCTGCTGATCCTACAAAACACTACTACTACACTGTACATCATTTATAGTACCAATATAGATCACTTATAGCACCACAACAGACTGTAGTGGACAATCAAACACCATCTCATAAAGTTTCCCCCTCTACAGAATCAATGTAACCTGTCAGCCTTGTAGTAAACAAGCATCATTCAAGACAAGAGAGAGGGATAGGGAGAGAGAGGGAGGAAGAGAGCGAGAGAGAGAGATAGGGAGAGAGAGAGAGCATTAAGTTCAGAGGGGTAAGTGAGGTCAGAGATTGTTGGCCTGTGCATGCCCTTTGTTCAGCCTCAGAGCTAAGGGGGATGTGCTCCTACTGGGACCGCTGGGCTAGAACACAGCATCCATTCAGCAGGGGACACATTCAGAGTTATCTATTAGATATCTGTTATGCTGACTAACTTCTCCCTCTCCTCAGTTGTGGTGTGTGGCCCCTCTGTAGGGATGCCAGTTGTCCTCCCTCTGTCTCTCTCTCTACTTCTTTCTCTCCCCATCTCTCTTTCTCCCCATCTCCCTCTCTCTCTCTCTCTGAGGGGGAAGTCGTGGGTGTGTGGAGTGTCTGCCACCAGCCTCGCTGCCTCTCTGCCCCTCGTGCCACATGCCAACCAGACCCATATGAGGAGCGGCATAAAATGACTGGCACCGTGCCAAGCTGGCAGCCTACCCTCTCTCTGTCAAACTCCTGTCTCTGGGCGGGACCTGTGTGTAATGGTATAGCCCTGTGTCTCTCTGATCATGCCAACCAGCCCCAGATGAGTCTATATGTGAAGAAAGGCCTAGGGGTCATAAATCTCCAGACTCTCCTCCCGCTTGGCCTAGGGGTCGTAAATCTCCAGACTCTCCTCCCGCTTGGCCTAGGGGTCGTAAATCTCCAGACTCTCCTCCCGCTTAGCCTAGGGGTCGTAAATCTCCAGACTCTCCTCCCGCTTAGCCTAGAGGTTGTAAATCTCCAGACTCTCCTCCCGCTTGGCTAGGGGTCGTAAATCTCCAGACTCTCCTCCCGCTTAGCCTAGGGGTCGTAAATCTCCAGACTCTCCTCCCGCTTAGCCTAGAGGTTGTAAATCTCCAGACTCTCCTCCGCTTAGCCTAGGGGTCGTAAATCTCCAGACTCTCCTCCCGCTTAGCCTAGAGGTTGTAAATCTCCAGACTCTCCTCCCGCTTGGCCTAGGGGTCGTAAATCTCCAGACTCTCCTCCCGCTTAGCCTAGGGTTGGTAAATCTCCAGACTCTCCTCCCGCTTAGCCTAGGGATCATAAATCTCCACTCTCCTCCCGCTTCAACAGTGCTGCTTTGTGGACTTTCACAGAAACCCAACACTAATGGCCCCTTCCTTTCAGCTAGCAACCCGAGCTGCCGTTTTGAAACACCTTCACTGACCGTCCTGTAAATATAGCCACTCATTCACAGCTCCTTTAGACATGGCAGGCAAAAGACAAACAGAGAGAGAGAGAGCTGTCCCCTGGAGCAAAGATATGGCAGGGAAAGAGAGAGAGAGAGAGAGAGAGAGAGATGAGAGAGAGAGAGAGAGAGGAGAGAGAGAGAGAGAGCTGTTCCCCTGGAACAAAGATATGACAGGGAAAGAGAGAGAGAGAGAGAGAGAGAGAGAGAGGAGAGAGAGAGAGAGAGAGAGAGAGAGAGAGAGAGAGAGAGAGAGAGAGAGCTGTCCCCTGGAACAAAGATATGGCAGGGAAAGAGAGAGAGAGAGAGAAGAGAGAGAGAGAGAGAGAGAGAGAGAGAGAGAGAGAGAGAGAGAGAGCTGTCCCCTGGAACAAAGATATGGCAGGGAAAGAGAGAGAGAGAGAGAGAGAGAGTCGAGAGAGAGAGAGAGAGAGAGCTGTCCCCCTGGAACAAAGATATGGCAGGGAAAGAGAGAGAGAGAGAGAGAGAGAGAGGAGAGAGTAGAGAGTGAGAGAGAGAGAGAGAGAGAGAGAGAGAGCTGTCCCCTGGAGCAAAGATATGGCAGGGAAAGAGAGAGAGAGAGAGAGAGAGAGAGAGAGAGAGAGAGAGAGAGAGAGAGAGAGAGAGAGAGAGAGAGAGAGAGAGAGAGAGCGAGAGAGAGAGAGAGAGAGAGAGAGAGAGCTGTCCCCTGGAGCAAAGATATGGCAGGGAAAGAGAGAGAGAGATAAAAAGAGAGGGAAGGGAATAAAAGTTAGTGTGAACGACAGAAAGGAAGTAGAGTGTTTTACTACATGATTCCATATGTGTTATTTCATAGTTTTGATGTCTTCACTATTATTCTTCAATGTAGAAAATAGTACAAATAAAGAAAAACCCTTGAATGAGTAGGTGTTCTAAACACTTTGACCGGTAGTGTAGGCATGCACACACACTCTTCCCCTGCTCCTGGTCAAACAGCTGTTACTGTTTCAGCCAGGCTTGGTGGATGGATGCTGGGTAACTGGGTCTGCTCTGCGGTTGGCCCTCTCTCTAATGATCACAAAGCCGGAAATGCACAGTAGCTAGAAGTCCCTATAAGTCTATAGTACAAAGGTAGTGCACTATATAGGGAAAGGAGTTGTTTAAAGATGTATCATGGCTTTAGGCCATTTCCATGTGTCTGTCTCAGTATATTATCTCTGTTTAGTATTTATATTCTCTGTGGTTGGCTCTTGGGGGGAAACATTGGAATGGACTTCCAGTAACAATTCCCCTTGGAGAGAGTGCCAGCTCTCTTGGACGTCATCCAGATCCCCTGCATACCACGGCTCCTCAAAGACCCAGAGGATTGTTCAGCGGTGCAGACCAGGTCATAGGTCATAAAAGCAAGCAGATACAGAGGCAGAGGACAGAGCATTGCTGAGCATCCAGTGGCAAGCTGGAGGCTATCTAACGCTGTGCTCAACTTAATACAAGAGGATCAATACCAACAGGACAAGACTGTTTACTTTACGGTGACAGACAGCAATATTAGAATTTGTGCTCGGCAGTCGGCATACCGATGGCATGGCATTCCACTTCTGAGACAGTAACCTCATTGCGAGCCATGGAACATTCCATTATCCTTCTAGAACAAACCAAATTGAACTAAGGACCACTTTTAATGAGATTTACGAACCCATATGGTCACTGGAAACCACCGACAGGGACAGACCTAACGCTAGGCTTTACTGATCAAGCAAACTTAGTGGTTGTACCGTTGTGACCCCTGGGGGTTAGGGAAGGTGACAGTGGGATGTGGAGAGGGTTGTGGCCCCTCTGCGGAGCGTTGCTTGTGGCCCCCGGCGGCCGGCCCTGGTCCAGTGGGGTGTGCGGCCGAGCGGAATCCCGGAACTCGGGTCGGAGCGCTACAGTCGTCAATCCATCGATTACAGAGGAAACCAAGCTGAAAGCACCCCAACGCTCCAACGAGCACAGAGACACACACTGCATCATGGCAAGGAAAACACACACACTTCGACAAAGAATACCAGAGGTGCTTCCACACAAATGGAATGTTTCCATGTAAGAGAATCAGCCTTCTACTGGCATCCAAACCATCCTCCTTCACTTGAATGACTTCTTCCTGAAAGGAAACACCTTAGGGTGGTTTGATGCAGTGTGGTGACGATGTCTGTTTCAATCAGTTTGGATTCACAGTTTATCAAAGGGAGGAACACGGTGAGGCTGGGTAATCTTGATGAACATGATATCCTCTGTGATATAGAGAACAGGCTCTTATCTATGCTGCCATCAAAACCTGGAGTTTCTCTGTCTCCTTTACAGGAAATGAAACTGGACCTTTCTCATCCCAGGCAGATCAATAGCATGCATTTACACTACCTGACAGCTTTGCACTAGTGTGCAAAGCTGTCATCAAGGCAAAGGGTGGCTATTTCAAGAGTCTCAAATATAAAATATTATTTGATTTGTTTAACACTTTTTTGGTTACTACAGTGGGAAGAACAAGTATTTGATACACTGCCGATTTTGCAGGTTTTCCTACTTACAAAGCATGTAGAGGGCTGTAATATTTATCATAGGTACACTTCAACAGTGAGAGACGGAATCACATTGTATGATTTTTTTGTATTTAATTTGCATTTTATTGTATGACATAAGTATTTGATCACCTACCAACCAGTAAGAATTCCGGCTCTCACAGACCTGTTAGTTTTTCTTTAAGAAGCCCTCCTGTTCTCCACTCATTACCTGTATTAACTGCACCTGTTTGAACTCGTTACCTGTATAAAAGACACCTGTCCACACACTCAATCAAACAGACTCCAACCTCTCCACAATGGCCAAGACCAGAGAGCTGTGTAAGGACATCAGGGATACAATTGTAGACCTGCACAAGGCTGGGATGGGCTACAGGACAATAGGCAAGCAGCTTGGTGAGAAGGCAACAACTGTTGGCGCAATTATTAGAAAATGGAAGAAGTTCAAGATGACGGTCAATCACCCTCGGTCTGGGGCTCCATGCAAGATCTCACCTCGTGGGGCATCAATGATCATGAGGAAGGTGAGGGATCAGCCCAGAACTACACGGCAGGACCTGGTCAATGACCTGAAGAGAGCTGGGACCACAGTCTCAAAGAAAACCATTAGTAACACACTACGCCGTCATGGATTAAAATCCTGCAGCGCACGCAAGGTCCCCCTGCTCAAGCCAGTGCATGTCCAGGCCCGTCTGAAGTTTGCCAATGACCATCTGGATGATCCAGAGGAGGAATGGGAGAAGGTCATGTGGTCTGATGAGACAAAAATAGAGCTTTTTGGTCTAAACTCCACTCGCCGTCTTTAGAGGAAGAAGAAGGATGAGTACAACCCCAAGAACACCATCCCAACCGTGAAGCATGGAGGTGGAAACATCATTCTTTGGGGATGTTTTTCTGCAAAGGGGACAGGACGACTGCACCGTATTGAGGGGAGGATGGATGGGGCCATGTGTCGCGAGATCTTGGCCAACAACCTCCTTCCCTCAGTAAGAGCATTGAAGATGGGTCGTGGCTGGGTCTTCCAGCATGACAACGACCCGAAACACACAGCCAGGGCAACTAAGGAGTGGCTCCGTAAGAAGCATCTCAAGGTCCTGGAGTGGCCTAGCCAGTCTCCAGACCTGAACCCAATAGAAAATCTTTGGAGGGAGCAGAAAGTCCGTATTGCCCAGCGACAGCCCCAAAACCTGAAGGATCTGGAGAAGGTCTGTATGGAGGAGTGGGCCAAAATCCCTGCTGCAGTGTGTGCAAACCTGGTCAAGACCTACAGGAAACGTATGATCTCTGTAATTGCAAAACAAAGGTTTCTGTACCAAATATTAAGTTCTGCTTTTCTGATGTATCAAATACTTATGTCATGCAATAAAATGCAAATTAATTACTTAAAAATCATACAATGTGATTTTCTGGATTTTTGTTTTAGATTCCGTCTCTCACGGTTGAAGTGTACCTATAATAAATATTACAGACCTCTACATGCTTTGTAAGTAGGAAAACCTGCAAAATCGGCAGTGTATCAAATACTTGTTCTCCCCACTGTACATGATTCCATATGTGTTATTTCATAGTTTTGATGTCTTCACTATTATTCTACAATGTAGAAAAGAGTACAAATAAAGAAAAACCCTTGAAGGAGTAGGTGTGTCCAAACTTTTGACCGGTAGTGTAGGCACGCGCACACACACACACACACACACCAAGGGCTAAGTCATTACACATGAACAAGTCAACTCTGACCCCCAAGCATTCCATACTTTCATATTTCACAGCGACACTCTCTCTCTTTTCCTTTAGCCGTTTAAGCTCCATCCATCAACCAAAAGTCCAAGACTGGAGAGCTGTAGGTGAACAATGTCTGTGCAGGTCTGAAGAGATGTAATGAGAGCTCTGTATACTGCCTCCTCAAGTTCATTCATGTAGGGCATCTGTTAGAGTTTGAGACATTGTGATTTGCGTTCTAGCATCGCTACTTTCTGACCTCAAAATGTGGTCACACAAAAAGAGAAGGTCATCAATCATGCAGAAAAAACATCACATTGGATCAGCTAAATGCCTTGTCTAATACACAAACAACTATCTAGATGTGGAAAGGGGAAGGCGCTTGGCATACACTTTATCCCTATAGGGACACCAGGCTGGGTTGCTGTGGTCCCCATTAGGATAAGGGCCACCACTGAGCATGTGCAAAATGCATGTCTGCCCTACCCTGATGGCTCTCTGTTCAATGTGTTAATTTGTTTCACAAACCAAAGTTAATTTGTGGCCTAATTATATGCAAAACATTCTCTAACTCTCTCTCTCTCTCTCTCTCTCTCTCCCTCTCTCTCTCTCTCTCTCTCTCTATCTATCTCTCTCTCTCTCTCTGAAGGGAGTCATGGGTGTGTGGAGTGCCTGCCGCCAGCCTCGCTGCCTCTCTGCCCCTCGTGCCACATGCCAACCAGCCCCAGATGAGGAGCGGCATGAAATGACTGGCACCGTGCCAAGCTGGCAGCCTACCCTCTGTCTCTGGGCGGGACCTGTGTGTAATGGTATAGCCCTGTGTGGGTGAGCGCTCTCTGATCTGTTACATCCACCATTTAAACAGAGCTTTACACACCTTGTAATATAATTGTATGTATTGAAATGTAATTCCACGTAGGCAACAATACACCATACCATAGGGTGCAGTCATTGGACCTGATTCAAAAACACCAGGCCAGATGTGAGCAGCAATGCTAGCCATTGACCCGTTTTACAGCCATAACCCGCCAACAGTTATGCTGTGCCTGTGTTAAAGGTGATGACCCACAGTGAGAGCTAGCATTTATCAATGCAGGGAGAAAGTTACAAGGCTATAAGTAGGGCAGGAACAAGCGGTAACACAAAACTCCCTGTTAGGGAAGAAACAATCAGGCCTGAACATTAGTCGCAAACAAGAGTAAATCGATAATGCAGTGTATTCGTGGGGGACCCATGCATATCCCCGAGCACACGCACACACAAACACAAACACATTTCTCCGCAATACCCTTACTGAGCTGGGGAGTTGAGAGGGCCTTCCCTCCCTCTCTGGGGGCGACTCTTGAAGCACTCATACTAGAACAGATACCACTGCAGTGTGTAGACTAGCCTTGTAAACACAGCCAGTCTATAAGTGTTACCATGGATGTTCCCCAGAGGTACTTAGTCCACACCAGCTGCCCCATCCATCCCAGGGGCTCCAATAATTCAAGGATGCAATACCAGAGCGCATTATAGTACCAGTCACTGTCACCACTGGTTTCCCACAGACCACTGAAACAAAGGAATCCACAAAGGCAGACATTTCTTAATACATTATGGATGTAGTTGCAGCCTTAATCTAAACAGAGGTTTTGTTTCCACTGGACAACGTGTAACTTCGTCCCCAGGCTCAATTGCTACCGCATATAGAGAGCCAGCTGGGGATGAAATTGCTGACATTGAATTGAAGTGAGGCAGGAAAGCTTCAGGCTATTTCAGTTATAGAGTGCCCTAAAATACTAATTTTCATCATAGGTTTCTGTAAAATTGTGTTAAATATCTAGGTGGAGTAGTTGCCTGATATTGAAATGTTAATATTGGCTGGATGCCAAGCTTGTAAGATTTGTGGATTTTACATTGCCTTGCCTACAATTTTACAATTCAGTCTTTCATCATATCATATAAATTATTAAAATATGTAAATGGCCGATGCACCTTAAAGAAGCCAAGGGATTATTAAGTCATCATTGGCCAGCTTTCCTCTACGTCTAGTTTTTCCTGACCACAGAACCTGAGCAGGAAAACTTCTGGTCCTTATGGGGTATGGATGTGGTAGTACGGTAACCTTTGGATGACTGGCTCGGTAGTCTGTTAGTCTGTCCTGGCTGCCATTCTGCTCTGGCCCTGCCCTCCCTCCCCAGTAGAGACTAAACTCCAGGACAGTGAGTGTGCGGCCACCCAGCTCCCGGGACTTCCTCCCAGAATAAATATCAGCCCACAGAGAGAAGCACGAGATTGAAATTCACTCAACTTTCTAGAGCAGTGGTCACCAACCGGTCGATCGCAACCGACTGGTCGATCTCCAAGGCATTCCTAGTCGATCGCCAAACATTTCTGTAAAAAACAACAACGATAAAGCAAACCTTGTGTCTCGTCTCGTGATGTTGGTGGTAGGTGCACCTGATTCAGCAGCCCTGTACGCTGGGTAGGCAACTGTTGCCATTTGGAACCATTTCATGTGTCTGAAGATACAAACTCTGCCTTCCCGGCGGGCCTGGAGAGCAAATCAAGTGCACTATAGGACTACCGCTGGCCAATCGAATGGCTGAGATTACCGTGTCTGCAGTAATGTAGCAGGCATAAAACCATGACTAGAGAGAGACTGTCAATGAATAAAGCAAAGAGCTGCTGTTTTTTTTAGTGAGTTCACGTTTAAGTTCTTACTCAGCACTGTCAACACTTTTATAAGCCATAAAATGCGCGTTCTTCCTATTTCCACTCAATGCTACAACAAGCACTGCAGCAGTAATGAATGAGTAGGAAAGTGTATCTATAGGCTTTTTAATACCGAGGAATATTTAACATTCTCTGTTCATAGGAGTAACAACATTAATTTGTGCATGAGGCAGAAATAATGCAGTGTCAGCGTCAGTGGAGGAAAGGGAGAGCGGAGGGATGTTGAGAGGCGGAGCCGCAGTCTGCTGTCTCTCAAGTAATACAACAACGGATCTATTACTGCTGTGATCATATAGCCTACCTCAAATGTAAAAAAAAAAAAATGGCCCGAACAACAAGCAGGGCAATTCAAGCAAAGCCAATATGTGGTGATAATGTATTGGACTTATAACTTACTGCACAAACCTCATTGCTACAGCACTGTTTTTAATTGGTTAATGTTGCATAGGCTTACGTTTTTTAAGTAATGTAAAAAAAAATCTGAGCGGTAGATCTCGGCTTGCATTTTGACTCAGAGCGTGATATTGACTCAGAACAGGTTGGTGACCACTGTTCTAGAGTTTTTCCCTGTTAACACTATCAACGTTTCCCTTTACTGTGGCAATTGTGATCGTATCAACGCATTATTAGCCACTTTCAATGCAACATACCAAAACAAAACGAACTATGCGAGAGATTTTGTTGTAGGCAGAACGCATTGGAGTAGGATTCTATTGCATTGACATGCAGGACTCAGCCCGTACTCTACACAGACTGGTGTGGCATAAACAATCAGAGCTGCAGTAGGCCTATATGCAAATAGACCATTGCCATATATGGATCTGTGCTATTTACTTTAAACTGGACTGTGTTTACAGCATGAGCGGTCGTGAGTAGATGCGCTTGTTTTGAGATCAAAGCGAGAGCTGCATGTAGCCAAGTGTGCACATTTTGTTCATATCCTTTGCTAGTTAGTGAGTTATTAGCCCAGTTATAGATTATTTGTAGTCAGCAATAAGGGAGTGATTGCTTCCTAGAAGAGCACAAAACGTGTACATTTCTAGACATCTTTAAAAAGCAAGTCAGGTAAAGAGCTTTTTTGTCTTAAAGGGGCAGTGTTGTATTTTGAGTAGCCAATAGGCAGAGGGTAGCATAATTTATCTGATTCTCTGTAATAATGGTATGGGAATAATAATGCATTTTATTTTGTAAAGTGGTTTCTTCACACCAACATTTTCAGTCACCTCCTTGTCTGAAGGACAAGTGGATAAACCGTTTAATGTCAAGCCCTGCATGTTTTTTTCAAACGTTTCATGGAATGTAGGCCTACATTGAACACCACATATTGGCTGCTAATGTAGGCTGAATGATAGAACAGCTATTTCCATGTTAAAATGTTATGGAATGCATTTTCTCCATTGTTTTTGATGGTAGGCCACTCTGGTAGGCCTACATTATGATCAAATAGCCACAGTAACCTACTTGGCCACTGTTAAAACTGCAACTTAAAGTGGGTACAGCCTCAGTGTTCACAGTAAACGCGTGCTGGAAGTTGCACAGAATTTTCACAACGTTCAAGTTTGCTCTCAGCAGACCTGAAATTTGCTCAGCCCCCGAAAACAATTAGAAGGAACATTGCTCCAGGTATGTCCCAACGGGCAGACCTGGCTGGCACTGTGGGATTAGATTAAAATAGGAAAAGCACATACAGTTGAAGTCGGAAGTTTACATACACCTTAGCCAAATACATTTAAACTCAGTTCTTCACAATTCCTGACATTTAATCCTAGTAAAAATTCCCTGTCTTAGGTCAGTTAGGATCACCACTTTATTTTAAGAATGTGAAATGTCAGAATAATAGTAGAGAGAATGATTTATTTCAGCTTTTATTTCTTTCATCACATTCCCAGTGGGTCAGAAGTTTACATACACTCAATTAGTATTTGGTAGCATTGCCTTTAAATTGTTTAACTTGGGTCAAACGTTTCGGGTAGCCTTCCACAAGCTTCCCACAATAAGTTGGGTGAATTTTGGCCCATTCCTCCTGATAGAGCTGATGTAACTGAGTCAGGTTTGTAGGCCTCCTTGCTCGCACACGCTTTTTCAGTTCTGCCCACAAATGTTCTAAAGGGTTGAGGTCAGGGCTTTGTGATGGCCACTCCAATACCTTGACTTTGTTGTCCTTAAGACATTTTGCCACAACTTTGGAAGTATGATTGGGGTCCAAATATAATGATGGTCTTATGGCCAAACAGTTCTATTTTTGTTTCATCAGACCAGAGGACATTTCTCCAAAAAGTACGATCTTTGTCCCCATGTGCAGTTGCAAACCGTAGTCTGGCTTTTTTATGGCGGTTTTGGAGCAGTGGCTTCTTCCTTGCTGAGCGGCCTTTCAGGTTATGTCGATATAGGACTTGTTTTATTGTGGATATAGATACTTTTGTACCTGTTTCCTCCAGCATCTTCACAAGGTCCTATGCTGTTGTTCTGGGATTGATTTGCACTTTTTGCACCAAAGTACGTTCATCTCTAGGAGACAGAACGCGTCTCCTTCCTGAGCGGTATGACGGCTGCGTGGTCCCATGGTGTTTATACTTGCGTACTATTGTTTGTAGAGATGAACGTGGAACCTTCAGGCATTTGGAAATTGCTCCCAAGGATGAACCAGACTTGTGGAGGTCTACAATTTTGACTGATTTCTTTTGATTTTTCCATGATGTCAAGCAAAGAGGCACTGAGTTTGAAGGTAGGCCTTGAAATACATCCACAGGTACACCTCCAATTGACTCAAATGATTAAATTAGCCAATCAGAAGCTTCTAAAGCCATGACATAATTGTCTGTAATTTTCCAAGTTGTTTAAAGGCACAGTCAACTTAGTGTATGTACACTTCTGACCCACTGGAATTGTGATACAGTGAATTATAAGTGAAATAATTTGTCTGTAAACAATTGTTGGAAAAATTACTTGTGTCATGCACAAAGTAGATGTCCTAACCGACTTGCCAAAACTATAGTTTGTTAACAAGAAATGTGTGGAGTGTATGTAAACTTCCGACTTCAACTGTAGCCTACACTACAACCACAGGCTTTTTCTAAGAAATATGAATCCATCTGGCTGTGGTCAGGTGTGGTGAGAAAGAGAGGGAGAGAGAGAGAGAGAGAGAGAGAGAGAGAGAGAGAGAGAGAGAGAGAGGGAGAGAGAGAGAGAGAGAGACACAGAGAGAGAGAGAGAGAGAGAGCAAGATAGAGAGAGCAAGAGAGAGACAGAGACATTGAGCGAGATATGCTATACAGCAATAGGTGGAGTGTGATATCCACTCTGCCCTAAACGTGATCTCACCACAGTGATCAGGGTCGGTCAGGGAGACAAAATGAAAGGCCAAATGTAATTACTCTCTCTCTCTCTCTCTCTCTTTCTCTCTCTCACACACACAGTGGAAGGGGGAAGGGGATATCTAG
>NC_140000.1:47866762-47884262 GCF_964263955.1 Coregonus lavaretus
GCATAGGACCATCACACAGGAACACTATTACTACCTAGCATAGGACCTTCACACAGGAACACTATTACTACCTAGCATAGGACCTTCACACAGGAACACTATTACTACCTAGCATAGGACCTTCACACAGGAACACTATTACTACCTAGCATAGGACCTTCACACAGGAACACTATTGCTACCTAGCATAGGACCATCACACAGGAACACTATTACTACCTAGCATAGGACCATCACACAGGAACACTATTACTACCTAGCATAGGACCTTCACACAGGAACACTATTACTACCTAGCATAGGACCTTCACACAGGAACACTATTACTACCTAGCATAGGACCTTCACACAGGAACACTATTACTACCTAGCATAGGACCTTCACACAGGAACACTATTACTACCTAGCATAGGACCATCACACAGGAACACTATTACTACCTAGCATAGGACCATCACACAGGAACACTATTACTACCTAGCATAGGACCATCACACAGGAACACTATTACTACCTAGCATAGGACCTTCACACAGGAACACTATTACTACCTAGCATAGGACCTTCACACAGGAACACTATTACTACCTAGCATAGGACCTTCACACAGGAACACTATTACTACCTAGCATAGGACCTTCACACAGGAACACTATTGCTACCTAGCATAGGACCATCACACAGGAACACTATTACTACCTAGCATAGGACCATCACACAGGAACACTATTACTACCTAGCATAGGACCATCACACAGGAACACTATTACTACCTAGCATAGGACCTTCACACAGGAACACTATTACTACCTAGCATAGGACCTTCACACAGGAACACTATTGCTACCTAGCATAGGACCTTCACACAGGAACACTATTACTACCTAGCATAGGACCTTCACACAGGAACACTATTGCTACCTAGCATAGGACCTTCACACAGGAACACTATTACTACCTAGCATAGGACCTTCACACAGGAACACTATTACTACCTAGCATTGTACCTTCACACAGGAACACTATTACCTACCTAGCATAGGACCTTCACACAGGAACACTATTACTACCTAGCATAGGACCATCACACAGGAACACTATTACTACCTAGCATAGGACCATCACACAGGAACACTATTACTACCTAGCATAGGACCTTCACACAGGAACACTATTACTACCTAGCATAGGACCATCACACAGGAACACTATTACTACCTAGCATAGGACCATCACACAGGAACACTATTACTACCTAGCATAGGACCTTCACACAGGAACACTATTACTACCTAGCATAGGACCATCACACAGGAACACTATTACTACCTAGCATAGGACCATCACACAGGAACACTATTACTACCTAGCATAGGACCTTCACACAGGAACACTATTACCTACCTAGCATTGTACCATCACACAGGAACACTATTACTACCTAGCATAGGACCTTCACACAGGAACACTATTACCTACCTAGCATTGTACCATCACACAGGAACACTATTACTACCTAGCATAGGACCTTCACACAGGAACACTATTACCTACCTAGCATTGTACCATCACACAGGAACACTATTACCTACCTAGCATTGTACCATCACACAGGAACACTATTACCTACCTAGCATTGTACCATCACACAGGAACACTATTACCTACCTAGCATTGTACCATCACACAGGAACACTATTACCTACCTAGCATTGTACCATCACACAGGAACACTATTACCTACCTAGCATTGTACCATCACACAGGAACACTATTACCTACCTAGCATTGTACCATCACACAGGAACACTATTACCTACCTAGCATTGTACCATCACACAGGAACACTATTACCTACCTAGCATTGTACCATCACACAGGAACACTATTACTACCTAGCATAGGACCTTCACACAGGAACACTATTACCTACCTAGCATTGTACCATCACACAGGAACACTATTACCTACCTAGCATTGTACCATCACACAGGAACACTATTACCTACCTAGCATTGTACCATCACACAGGAACACTATTACCTACCTAGCATTGTACCATCACACAGGAACACTATTACCTACCTAGCATTGTACCATCACACAGGAACACTATTACTACCTAGCATTGTACCATCACACAGGAACACTATTACCTACCTAGCATTGTACCATCACACAGGAACACTATTACCTACCTAGCATTGTACCATCACACAGGAACACTATTACCTACCTAGCATTGTACCATCACACAGGAACACTATTACCTACCTAGCATTGTACCATCACACAGGAACACTATTACCTACCTAGCATTGTACCATCACACAGGAACACTATTACCTACCTAGCATTGTACCATCACACAGGAACACTATTACCTACCTAGCATTGTACCATCACACAGGAACACTATTACCTACCTAGCATTGTACCATCACACAGGAACACTATTACCTACCTAGCATTGTACCATCACACAGGAACACTATTACCTACCTAGCATTGTACCATCACACAGGAACACTATTACCTACCTAGCATTGTACCATCACACAGGAACACTATTACCTACCTAGCATTGTACCATCACACAGGAACACTATTACCTACCTAGCATTGTACCATCACACAGGAACACTATTACCTACCTAGCATTGTACCATCACACAGGAACACTATTACCTACCTAGCATTGTACCATCACACAGGAACACTATTACCTACCTAGCATTGTACCATCACACAGGAACACTATTACCTACCTAGCATTGTACCATCACTGATGACTGGGGGCCATGGACGTGACATCTACAATGTAAGACAAATGACAGTATGTACATTACAGTAAGTTCCCTTTAGGAGTAGCTGCAAGACATCCATTGATACATTTGTTGCGAGTTATCCGACCACTGAGACGTTCTTTGAGTGGAAGGCTGTTACAGTACACAATGTACAAGCCATCCTCATGTCCATCTCCAACCTGCGACTCAGTCCATAGCCAGGCTATTATAATGGGCTGTAATGGTCTGCATAGCAGCATCCTGTTGGAATGTCTGAAGCCATTACCTTCTATTAAATGAGTGAGAGTGGAAGCACTTTTCACTGGCGGTCACATATCAGTCTCTTGTCACTGAGATGTAAGACCAAGGCTAGACTAGAGAGGACTCGGGTACACTGGGGTTTGTGTCTGATACAGTCAGTAATGTGATACAGACAGTAATGTGATACAGACAGTAATGTGATACAGACAGTAATGTGATACAGTCAGTAATGTGAGTGGCGCAGTGGTCTAAGGCACTGCATCGCAGTGCTAGCTGTGCCACTAGAGATCCTGGTTCGAATCCAGGCTCTGTCATAGCCGGCCGCGACCGGGAGACCCATGGGGCGGCGCACAATTGGCCCAGCGTCGTCCAGGGTAGGGGAGGGAATGGCCGGCAGGGATGTAGCTCAGTTGGTAGAGCATGGCGTTTGCAACGCCAGGGTTGTGGGTTCGATTCCCACGGGGGGCCAGTATGAAAAATATAAAAATAATGTATGCACTCACTAACTGTAAGTCGCTCTGGATAAGAGCGTCTGCTAAATGACTAAAATGTAAATGTGATACAGACAGTAATGTGATACAGACAGTAATGTGATACAGTCAGTAATGTGATACAGACAGTAATGTGATACAGTCAGTAATATGATACAGACAGTAATGTGATACAGACAGTAATGTGATACAGACAGTAATGTGATACAGTCAGTAATGTGAAACAGACAGTAATGTGATACAGACAGTAATGTGATACAGTCAGATGCAGAGATAACAGTGACACCAATAGGATTGTCCGTCCTCTACCAGCTCTATCAGAAAAACTCAATTGAAAGTTATTTTACGTCCAGTAAAAAAGGCTTAATCTGAGTCCGGGAAACCAGTCTTAAAAAGTCTATCTAATGCCATTCCCAGATCACACCACATTCAGATCTCTCACTGAAAGATTGTGCTAAAACTACTGAAGCCAAGAAGAGTGGAAGTGAAGTTTTCCCTGGTCCCTCTAACTGCCCCACTCAGGCAGCAGTCAAACAGAGAAGTGAGTGATTAAGCAACCTTGAGACGGTGACAGTGACAGATTGCTTTGTCATCCAGCTCGTCATCAGAGGCTTCCAGTACTTATTGTGTGCTTCATCATCAGTGTTTTGGAGGAATCTTAAGTGTAATCCCAAACTCCCTCAAGTAACTGTCTACAAACAACATTCCTTGAAACAAAACAAGCCCGGCAATGTAGGGCAAAAATATCATAATCCAGCACCATCATATAGCCAACTTTCTGTAAAAGTCATAGACTTTGACTGACATGGAAATTGTATATATATATACTGTATATAGAGAGAGAGCTGCAAAAGACAAGTGAGGACAAAGATACTGGTTCAGATACATATCCACCGTGTACATTGCCTGTACAGTACCTACCCCTAAAGAAAGACTTGATCATGTTGTCTGTGTCCTTGTGAAACAGGCTGACGCTCAGAACAGGTTTTCTCCTCCTCTCCTGCTTCCAGTGTGACTAAGAGGTGTGTACTCTTTAATCACATTTCAGACATCCCCTTCTTTAAAAAAATAAATAAACATTGCCTTTGGTCTCGCTCTGCATCTGAGCCTGGAGAGAATCAAAGCAGTTAGTTTTGGTGTTATGACACAATAATTCTGCAACCAGGAGACACTTGACAGCGAATACAGAGGTGCTTGGAGGCACTAGGCAACCACTCAAACCAGTCTCTTTAATCTGGGGAGATCCAAAAACAAGAGAAAAGACAACAACGCTTTCTTTCCCCTCGCAGCTGTTTTACTCTGTATCCATGGACGACAGGAGCCTCGTCATACACACACAGCCCAACCCAGGCAGGGATGGAGAGAGAGGGAGGGAGATAGATGGAGAGAGAGGGAGGGAGATAGATGGAGAAATAGACACACACACACACACACACACACACACACACATACACATACACACACTCACACACACACAGATTAGGGGCGAGCTATGTGTGTGTATGTGTGTGTATGTGTGTGCCCGTGTCTCTGTGCAGCCCAGACACAGTGGGACTGATGGGGGATGTGAATGTGCTGCTGTCAGCCTAATCCTCACACTGCAGCCAGAGCTGTCCCTATCCCAGCCAGAGACCACATTACCACCCAATGACACAATCTGTTTGTCAGGGACGCCTGCCTGCCTGTCTCCATGGCTGTCTGCCTGCCTGACTGTCTACCTGCCTGCTTGACTGTCTACCTGCCTGTCTCCATGGCTGTCTACCTGCCTGCCTGCCTGTCTACATGGCTGTCTACCTGCCTGCCTGTCTCCATGGCTGTCTACCTGCCTGTCTACCTGCCTGTCTCCATGGCTGTCTACCTGCCTGCCTGTCTCCATGGCTGTCTACCTGCCTGCCTGTCTCCATGGCTGTCTACCTGACTGTCTACCTGCCTGTCTCCATGGCTGTCTACCTGCCTGCCTGTCTCCATGGCTGTCTACCTGCCTGTCTACCTGCCTGTCTCCATGGCTGTCTACCTGCCTGCCTGTCTCCATGGCTGTCTACCTGCCTGTCTACCTGCCTGTCTCCATGGCTGTCTACCTGCCTGCCTGTCTCAATGGCTGTCTACCTGCCTGCCTGTCTCCATGGCTGTCTACCTGCCTGTCTACCTAACCTGCCTACTATCATTCAGTTATAACGCCCTATCACAGCCAGAAAAGAAATGTCCTCTCACTGTCAACTGCGTTTATTTTCAGCAAACTTAACATGTGTAAATATTTGTATGAACATAACAAGATTCAACAACTGAGACATAAACTGAACAAGTTCCACAGACATGTGACTAACAGAAATTGAATAATGTGTCCCTGAACAAAGGGGGGTTCAAAATCAAAAGTAACAGTCAGTATCTGGTGTGGCCACCAGCTGCATTGCATCTGTAATGCATCTATTCCTCATGGACTCCACCAGATGTGCCATATATTGCTGAGAGATGTTACCCCACTCTTCCACCAAGGCACCTGCAAGTTCCCGGACATTTCAGGGGGGGAATGGCCCTAGCCCTCACCCTCCAATCCAACAGGTCCCAGACGTGCTCAATGGGATTGAGATCCGGGCTCTTCGCTGGCCATGGCAGAACACTGACATTCCTGTCTTGCAGGAAATCACACACAGAACGAGCAGTATGGCTGGTGACTTTGTCATGCTGGAGGGTCATGTCAGGATGAGCCTGCAGGAAGGGTACCACATGAGGGAGGAGGATGCCTTCCCTGTAACACAGCGTTGAGATTGCCTGCAATGACAACAAGCTCAGTCCGATGATGCTGTGACACACCGCCCCAGACCATGACGGACCCTCCACCTCAAAATCGATCCCGCTGCAGAGTACAGGCCTCGGTGTAACGCTCATTCCTTCGACGATAAACGCGAATCCGACCATCACCCGTGGTGAGACAAAACTGCGACTCGTCAGTGAAGAGCACTTTTTGCCAGTCCTGTCTGGTCCAGCGACGGTGGGTTTGTGCCCATACACAACGTTGTTGCCGGTGATGTCTGGTGAGGACCTGCCTTACAACAGGCCTACAAGCCCTCAGTCCAGCCTCTCTCAGCCTATTGCGGACAGTCAGCACTGATGGAGGGATTGTGCGTTCCTGGTGTAACTCGGGCAGTTGTTGTTGCCATCCTGTACCTGTCCCGCAGGTGTGATGTTCGGATGTGCCGATCCTGTGCAGGTGTTGTTACACGTGGTCTGCCACTGCGATGACGATCAGCTGTCTGTCCTGTCTCCCTGTAGCGCTGTCTTAGGTGTCTCACAGTACGGACATTGCAATTTATTGCCCTGGCCACATCTGCAGTCCTAATGCCTCCTTGCAGCATGCCTAAGGCACGTTCACGCAGATGAGCAGGGACCCTGGGTGTTTTTCAGAATCAGTAGAAAGGCCTCTTTAGTGTCCTAAGTTTTCATAACTGTGACCTTAATTGCCTACCGTCTGTAACTGTCACGTCTCCTCCCATTGCTCCCCGCCGGCGCTCTGATTCGCCGGTCAACTGAGCCACCGGTCTGAGCGCACCACCTCGGCAACACCGGAATGGAAACCCAACGCACCCTAATCACCTCCAGCGCACCTGCACCTCATCATCTCATCACCACCCCTATTTAGCCCTGGACTGTTCTGGATGATGTTGTGTGTGATTGTTTAGCTTCGTGTCATTTACTCTATCTTTGTTATTTCTCTTTATCTTTGTTAAGTAAACCTTGACCTTGTTAATTCCTGCGTCTGCGTCCTGCCTCTTCGTATACTCAGTACTCGTCACAATAAGCTGTTAGTGTCTTAACGACCGTTCCACAGGTGCATGTTCATTAATTGTTTATGGTTAATTGAACAAGCATGGGAAACAGTGTTTAAACCCTTTACAATGAAGATCTGTGAAGTTATCTGGATTTTTACGAATTATCTTTGAAAGACAGGGTCCTGAAAAGGGAACATTTCTTTTTTTGCTGAGTTTAGTAGTGGGAGATGTGGCAGGTCAGTAAACTAGAGGGGGAGGGGTTTAACAACCTACATGGCGTCCCTTTACAATGAGAAGTTTACCCTGACATTTGTTTAATGGCTGCTCCAAATAGGGAGGAGCGTGGCAACACACACACACACACACACACACACACACACACACACACACACACACACAGAGGAGCGTGGTGGAGTGATAGAGTGGAGAGGTAGAGAGTAGAGATACAGGGTTTTCCCTGAAGCCCTCTCAACCACATACAATCAGAGGTGTATAGAGGGTCACTTCCGAGAGTGAAAAGCCATTTACTGCATATCACCTCCCTCTTGAGTTTATACATGAGTGTTACCGGTGTAAAATGGCTAGCTAGTTAGCAGTACGCGCTATGTAGCGTTTCAATCGGTGACGTAACTCGCTGTGAGACCTTGAAGTAGTTGTTTCCCTTGCACTGCAAAACTGTGGCTTTTGTGGAGAGATAGGTAACAATGCTTTTTGGGTGACGGTTGGCGACGTGTTCAGCGGGTCCCTGGTTCGAGCCCAGGTTGGGGCAAGTAGAGGGACAGAAGCAACACTGTTACATGAGCTACACACACAACTTGAAAGACAGCATTATTGGTGATGATTTCAAATGGTACTAGAAACGATTAAGGTATATACGTATGTGCCATCTAGATCTCAACAAGCTGCTATCCTCTGCTATAGACCATAACAGAAGCATATTGAGAATACATTGAATCAATTTACACTCAGAGTAAATGCAAAACCACAGATTTTGCTGATAGCTGCTTTATTGAGGAAAGTTTTACGTACTTTGACTGTGATATATGTTTGTCGTACCTAGCTCCCTTAAGTTGAATGCACTACCTGTAAATCGCTCTGGATGAGAGCGTCTGCTGAATAACTCAAATGTCAATGTAATGTAATGGATCGTACAGTCTAAAATGAAACTAGGCTTCATGATGTGAAACAATGAAGAGTAACTGACCCCAAACTTAGTCACCAGTTCTCCAAATGATACTCAAATTAATATGAAAATCATAAATAATAAAGAAACACTATGCATTATTCATGACATTTTTCTTCCCTCGCAGCTTTCCTACTTCTCGCTTGCGGCACAAAATGTGTTCTAGAAAAGTACTCACCAACTTGCTGTGTGAAGTAAATAGTGGCTTGAGGAAAACGTTTTCTATAAATAATCATTCAAATGAAATACATATTTACAGAGAAGAAGGTGGGATGTGTGTGTGTGTGTGTGTGTGTGTGTGTGTGTGTGTGTGTGTAGGGGGGTATGGGGAACACAGGCAGTCAGATGGAAAATGGGGTTGAATGAGGGACACATTTCCATACACTGCGTATATTCATTGACAGTGTAGCAACTTATCTCTGTTGTGTGAATTACACTATCTCACACGGCTATTTTCTTTCCCTTCCGTTCTCTTTAACACGCATAACTTTAAACATTACATAATAGATCAATAGTGAATACAATGTATATGTAAATGAATGCTTGGATTTTCTACTGAATGAATATCTGATGAGTTTTGTATCTCTGATTGGTTACAGCCATTAATTCATCACCATGGTGTTGCCAGCAAATCATGAAAGTCAATTACTGATGCTGTTCCTGTTTAAACACACATTAAAAATACATACGTGGACATACAGTATAAAGCAGAAGGCTTACTGTATGTACTGTATGAGCAACATTTGAAAGCTTATGAAGAATTCACATCCAAACAGATCTAAGGGGCAAAGGAGCGCAAATTTCAACTGACACTGTTTTCTCTAAAGCAGGGGTTTTCAACCTTTTCACGTCTTGTCTAATCATCAGGTAAATTAAGGTGGCAAGGAGAAGTAATCAACATTTTAAAATGAATAGATTTGGTAGATAGTTTTCTATTATTTTGACCTCCCCACATTATAACAGGAAGAGGAAGTGTAAACTCTAACATAGCCTATTAGTTAGAAAGGTAACTCCAAACACATTTTCGATTATAGCAGCTGTTAAGCTGATTAAACAAAGATTAGCCATGTTTAGGCAAAAATGTATATCCAAGTCAAGAACGCTTACCAGCAGCCAACGGCAGTTGCCGCGACTGGTACTTGTGGGTGCTTTTTCAAATGTCAGATACTCCGGTGAGTGTAATTAGCCCAAATGAGTGTAATTTGCTCAATATTAGGAGTTGAGAAATAAAGATCATTAGAAATATATACTCCTCTTTTATAATGTAGGTATACAATTGAAAAATCTTCTGTTGTTGCTAGCGATATTCATAAAAGCACTTTTCTATTTAAAACAAATATTTTTACGCCGCCCCTGCAGTACCTCTGCGGTCCTCTAGGCGGCCGCGGACCCTAGGTTGAATACCCCTGTTCTAGAGTGTTCTCTTTTTTCCCCCTTTACCTTCTCTTTCCTTCCCACTCTCTTTTACTCTTCCTCTTCCTCCCGCCGACCCCTCCATCTCTCACCTCCCCTCTACCTTCTACTTTCTCTCTCTATGTCTCAGTCTCTCTCATGGCAGTATGGTTTTCTCCAGGGTGCTCTCTTTCATGGCAGCATGGTTTTCTCCAGGGTGCTCTCTTTCATGGCAGTATGGTTTTCTGTCCCTACCTCCCTTCCTCCCTTTCCCTCTCTCTGGCTCTCCCATCCCCCTCTCTCCTGTCCTCTCAGGATAGGATTGGCCATTCATACTGGATCCAATTACCGTCCCATTCCAAAGCCCTTCCCACCTGCGGCCCCTCTCTCTCTAACAGCCCAGCCACAACCCCATAGCACATCCATCTGAGGGCCGCCATCTCTCGCTCTCTCCATCCCCCTCTCGCTGCCTTTTACTCCCTCTCTCTTTGACTCCCTCTCTCTTTTACTCCCTCTCTCTTTGACTCCCTCTCTCTTTGACTCCCTCTCTCTGACTGTCACTCTCTCACTGTCACTATTTTCCCCCTCTGTCTGTCTGTGTCCCCTCTCCCTCAGTCTCTCCCTCTCTTTCCCCCTATGTCTGTCTGTCTGTCTGTCTGTCTGTCTGTCTGTCTGTCTGTCTGTCTGTCTGTCTGTCTGTCTGTCTGTCTGTCTGTCTGTCTGTCTGTCTGTCTGTCTGTCTGTCTGTACCCCCCCCCTCTCTCTCTCTCTCTCGCTCGCTCTACTTCTCTACCTCTCTCTCCCTCTGTCTCTCTCTGTCTCTCCGTCTCTCTCTCTCCACCACCAATAATCCATCCAGCCTTCTACAACGGGACTGCCAGCTCTGCACAAACTCTAATTGGATCCTTTTAAAGGTGCTCACCATGACGATTCTCACCAATGTAATTATGTTTTTCCCCCCTCCTTCATTTAATGGCTGTGGGCTGGGACGGACGGGAAGAACTCAGAGCAGTGCCCTTCTACAGAATGGCTGGAACACTTTGGGTTTTACAGTACGGATAATCCAATTTCACCCACAGAGAAATCATCCCATGCCATATATACTTTTCAACAGGCTTTTTTATGGGCCAGTGTTAAATATCCCGGCCTCATTGATTTCTACCAGTGAAAAAAAGGGGTTCAGCTCTCTCTCTCATGCTCTTTTTCTCTCTCTCTCTGTCTCTGTCTCTGTCTCTGTCTCTCTCTCTCTCTCTCTCTCTCTCTCTCTCTCTCTCTCTCTCTCTCTCTCTCTCTCTCTCTCTCTCTCTCTCTCTCTCTCTCTCTCTCTCTCTCTCTCTCTCTCTCTCTCTCTCTCTCTCTCTCTCTCTCTCTCTCTCTCTCTCTCTCTATATATATATATATATACAGTATCTCACAAAAGTGAGTGCACCCCTCACATTTTTGTAAATATTTGAGTATATCTTTTCATGTGACAACACTGAAGAAATGACACTTTGCTACAATGTAAAGTAGTGAGTGTACAGCTTGTATAACAGTGTAAATTTGCTGTCCCCTCAAAATAACACAACACACAGCCATTAATGTCTAAACCGCTGGCAACAAAAGTGAGTACACCCCAAAGTGAAAATGTCCAAATTGGGCCCAAAGTGTCAATATTTTGTGTGGCCACCATCATTTTCCAGCACTGCCTTAACCCTCTTGGGCATGGAGTTCACCAGAGCTTCACAGGTTGCCACTGGAGTCCTCTTCCACTCCTCCATGACAACATCACGGAGCTGGTGGATGTTAGAGACCTTGCACTCCTCCACCTTCCATTTGAGGATGCCCCACAGATGCTCAATAGGGTTTAGGTCTGGAGACATGCTTGACCAAGTCCATCACCTTTACCCTCAGCTTCTTTAGCAAGGCAGTGGTCGTCTTGGAGGTGTGTTTGGGGTCGTTATCATGTTGGAATACTGCCCTGCGGCCCAGTCTCCGAAGGGAGGGGATCATGCTCTGCTTCAGTATGTCACAGTACATGTTGGCATTAATGGTTCCCTCAATGAACTGTAGCTCCCCAGTGCCGGCAGCACTCATGCAGCCCCAGACCATGACACTCCCACCACCATGCTTGACTGTAGGCAAGACACACTTGTCTTTGTACTCCTCACCTGGTTGCCGCCACACACACTTGACACCATCTGAACCAAATAAGTTTATCTTGGTCTCATCAGACCACAGGACATGGTTCCAGTAATCCATGTCCTTAGTCTGCTTGTCTTCAGCAAACTGTTTGCGGGCTTTCTTGTGCATCATCTTTAGAAGAGGCTTCCTTCTGGGACGACAGCCATGCAGACCAATTTGATGCAGTGTGCGGCATATGGTCTGAGCACTGACAGGCTGACCCCCCACCCCTTCAAATCAAATCAAATCAAATCAAATTTTATTGGTCACATGCGCCGAATACAACAGGTGCAGACATTGCAGTGAAATGCTTACTTACAGCCCTTAACCAACAGTGCATTTATTTTAAACAAAAAAAGTAAGAATAAAACAACAACAACAAAAAAGTGTTGAGAAAAAAAGAGCAGAAGTAAAATAAAGTGACAGTAGGGAGGCTATATATACAGTAAAATAAAGTGACAGTAGGGAGGCTATATATACAGGGGGGTACCGGTGCAGAGTCAATGTGCGGGGGCACCGGCTAGTTGAGGTAGTTGAGGTAATATGTACATGTGGGTAGAGTTAAAGTGACTATGCATAAATACTTAACAGAGTAGCAGCAGCGTAAAAAGGATGGGGTGGGGGGGCAGTGCAAATAGTCCGGGTAGCCATGATTAGCTGTTCAGGAGTCTTATGGCTTGGGGGTAGAAGCTGTTGAGAAGTCTTTTGGACCTAGACTTGGCACTCCGGTACCGCTTGCCGTGCGGTAGCAGAGAGAACAGTCTATGACTAGGGTGGCTGGAGTCTTTGACAATTTTGAGGGCCTTCCTCTGACACCGCCTGGTATAGAGGTCCTGGATGGCAGGGAGCTTTGCCCCAGTGATGTACTGGGCCGTACGCACTACCCTCTGTAGTGCCTTGCGGTCAGAGGCCAAGCAGTTGCCATACCAGGCGGTGATGCAACCAGTCAGGATGCTCTCGATGGTGCAGCTGTAGAATTTTTTGAGGATCTGAGGACCCATGCCAAATCTTTTTAGTCTCCTGAGGGGGAATAGGCTTTGTCGTGCCCTCTTCACGACTGTCTTGGTGTGTTTGGACCATGATAGTTCGTTGGTGATGTGGACACCAAGGAACTTGAAGCTCTCAACCTGTTCCACTACAGCCCCGTCGATGAGAATGGGGGCGTGCTCAGTCCTCTTTTTTTTCCTGTAGTCCACAATCATCTCCTTTGTCTTGGTCACGTTGAGGGAGAGGTTGTTGTCCTGGCACCACACGGCCAGATCTCTGACCTCCTCCCTATAGGCTGTCTCATCGTTGTCGGTGATCAGGCCTACCACTGTTGTGTCGTCGGCAAACTTAATGATTGTGTTGGAGTCGTGCCTGGCCATGCAGTCATGGGTGAACAGAGAGTACAGGAGGGGACTGAGCACGCACCCCTGAGGGGCCCCCGTGTTGAGGATCAGTGTGGCAGATGTGTTGTTACCTACCCTTACCACCTGGGGGCGGCCCGTCAGGAAGTCCAGGATCCAGTTGCAGAGGGAGGTGTTTAGTCCCAGGATCCTTAGCTTAGTGATGAGCTTAGAGGGCACTATGGTGTTGAATGCTGAGCTGTAGTCAATGAATAGCATTCTCACGTAGGTGTTCCTCTTGTCCAGGTGGGAAAGGGCAGTGTGGAGTGCGATAGAGATTGCATCATCTGTGGATCTGTTGGAGCGGTATGCAAATTGGAGTGGGTCTAGGGTTTCTGGGATTATGCTGTTGATGTGAGCCATTCAACCTCTGCAGCAATGCTGGCAGCACTCATACGTCCAAAGACAACCTCTGGATATGACGCTGAGCACGTTCACTCAACTTCTTTGGTCGACCATGGCGAGGACTGTTCTGAGTGGAACCTGTCCTGTTAAACCGCTGTATGGTCTTTGCCACCGTGCTGCAGCTCAGTTTCAGGGTCTTGGCAATCTTCTTATAGCCCAGGCCATCTTTATGTAGAGCAACAATTCTTTTTTTCAGATCCTCAGAGAGTTCTTTGCCATGAGGTGCCATGTTGAACTTCCAGTGACCAGTATGAGGGAGTGTGAGAGCGATGACACCAAATTTAACACACCTGCTCCCCATTCACACCTGAGACCTTGTAACACTAACGAGTCACATGACACCGGGGAGGGAAAATGGCTAATTGGGCCCAATTTGGACATTTTCACTTAGGGGTGTACTCACTTTAGTTGCCAGTGGTTTAGACATTAATGGCTGTGTGTTGAGTTATTTTGAGGGGACAGCAAATGTACACTGTTATACAAGCTGTACACTCACTACTTTACATTGTGGGTAGAGAAAGAGAGAGATACATATGTGTATATATATATATATATATATATATATATATATATATATATATATATATATATATATATACACACATATGTATCTCTCTCTTTCTCTACCCACACCTGGTTTCCCTGCTAAACCCCATCCATCCTCTCCTCTGCCACCAGTAAAGTCATTCCGGTACATTCTCCCCAAACTCCCCTGACAGAATGCAAATGAGCGGATTTTTCTAGTGATTCATTCCAGCACTTTTGAGGCGATTAGGGGAAGTCAATCAGATGAATAATATATGGACGCACTCTATCAAAACGCCACAGTGTGGGCCAGGAGGAGAATGGATGGGGGGAGGTGCCATAAGCAGCTTAGTGACAATAAATAATACATGCTATACCTCTGTGTGCATGAGAGAGAACGGGAGAGGATTGCTGGATGTTGAGTGAAAACTAGATCAAGGACATAGACACTTGCAGCAACACCTGCACAACACAACACCTGCACAGTCTCCAACAGGTGAAATGAAATTATATTCCATTCCATTCAATTCAGCATTTCTCAATCTGCTCATTCCTCAGATATGTGCCTACAATAGAAACAACTGTTAGTGAGTTGACTTGTAGCGCTCTGGAGTTTAAGAACTAAGAGCATATTCTGAGGGACAAAAAATCTATTATATGAATGCACCTATCTGATCCAGGAGAGGTGATGATGAGAACAGCAGTCTATGGGGCAGCAACACAGAGACAGGTCATGGTGAGGACAGCAGTCTATGGGGCAGCAACACAGAGACAGGTCATGGTGAGGACAGCAGTCTATGGGGCAGCAACACAGAGACAGGTCATGGTGAGGACAGCAGTCTATGGGGCAGCAACACAGAGACAGGTGATGGTGAGAACAGCAGTCTAGGGGCAGCTGCACAGAGACAGGTGATGGTGAGAACAGCAGTCTATGGGGCAGCAACACAGAGACAGGTCATGGTGAGAACAGCAGTCTATGGGGCAGCAACACAGAGACAGGTGATGGTGAGAACAGCAGTCTATGGGCAGCAACACAGAGACAGGTGATGGTGAGAACAGCAGTCTATGGGGCAGCAACACAGAGACAGGTGATGGTGAGAACAGCAGTCTATGGGGCAGCAACACAGAGACAGGTGATGGTGAGAACAGCAGTCTATGGGGCAGCAACACAGAGACAGGTGATGGTGAGAACAGCAGTCTATGGGGCAGCAACACAGAGACAGGTGATGGTGAGAACAGCAGTCTATGGGGCAGCAACACAGAGCTGAAGTGTCTCCATTACAAGGCATCACTGCATCACTCTCTGTGTGGACTCATCACTGCCACTCCTCCTGTAGATCTGTCCATCTCAAGGCCATAAGATATCACTGCCACTCCTCCTATAGATCTGTCCATCTCAAGGCCATAAGATATCACTGCCACTCCTATACAGTGAGGGAAAAAAGTATTTGATCCCCTGCTGATCCTCTTTGCAGATCTTCTCCAAGTCATTAAGGTTTCGAGGCTGACGTTTGGCAACTCGAACCTTCAGCTCCCTCCACATATTTTCTATGGGATTAAGGTCTGGAGACTCCAGAACCTTAATGTGCATCTTCTTGAGCCACTCCTTTGTTGCCTTGGCCGTGTGTTTTGGGTCATTGTCATGCTGGAATACCCATCCACGACCCATTTTCAATGCCCTGGCTGAGTGAAGGAGGTTCTCAACCAAGATTTTACGGTACATGTCCCCGTCCATCGTCCCTTTGATGCAGTGAAGTTGTCCTGTCTCCTTAGCAGAAAAACACCCCCAAAGCATAATGTTTCCACCTCCATGTTTGATGGTGGGGATGGTGTTCTTGGGGTCATAGGCAGCATTCCTCCTCCTCCAAACACGGCGAGTTGAGTTGATGCCAAAGAGCTCGATTTTGGTCTCATCTGACCACAACACTTTCACCCAGTTCTCCTCTGAATCATTCAGAGGCCCTGTATATGTGCTTTCTTGAGCAGGGGGACCTTGCGGGCGCTGCAGGATTTCAGAACTTCACAGCGTAGTGTGTTACCAATTGTTTTCTTGGTGACTATGGTCCCAGCTGCCTTGAGATCATTGACAAGATCCTCCCGTGTAGTTCTGGGCTGATTCCTCACCGTTCTCATGATCATTGCAACTCCACGAGGTGAGATATTGCATGGAGCCCCAGGCCGAGGGAGATTGACAGTTATTTTGTGTTTCTTCCATTTGCGAATAATCGCACCAACTGTTGTCACCTTCTCACCAAGCTGCTTGGCGATGGTCTTGTAGCCCATTCCAGCCTTGTGTAGGTCTACAATCTTGTCCCTGACATCCTTGGAGAGCTCTTTGGTCTTGGCCATGGTGGAGAGTTTGGAATCTGATTGATTGATTGCTTCTGTTGACAGGTGTCTTTTATACAGGTAACAAGCTGAGATTAGGAGCACTCCCTTTAAGAGTGTGTTCCTAATCTCAGCTCGTTACCTGTATAAAAGACTCCTGGTAGCCAGAAATCTTTCTGATTGAGAGGGGGTCAAATACTTATTTCCCTCATTAAAATGCAAATCAATTTATAACATTTTTGACTTGCGTTTTTCTGGATTTTGTTGTCGTTATCCTGTCTCTCACTGTTCAAATAACCCTACCATTAAAATTATAGACTGATCATTTCTTTGTCAGTGGGCAAACGTACAAAATCAGCAGGGGATCAAATACTTTTTTCCCTCACTGTAGATCTGTCCATCTCAAGGCCATAAGATATCACTGCCACTCCTATAGATCTGTCCATCTCAAGGACATATATGACTCACACCAGTCAAGTGAGGAAGAACTGAAATTCCATTTCCAATTCAAATTTTCTTCATGGAAGAGCAATGACTGTATTGACTGAACTGAAGTGCAGTTGACCACAATCCTGACTCACACATGCCTCCATACCTCCCCTCCTCAGCAGGCCTGAGTAACAGAAGGAAAGAGTCGTCTCTGACTTCCTCCCCTCCTCAGCAGGCCTGAGTAACAGAAGGAAAGAGTCATCTCTGACTTCCTCCTCCTCAGCAGGCCTGAGTAACAGAAGGAAAGAGTCATCTCTGACTTCCTCCCCTCCTCAGCAGGCCTGAGTTACAGAAGGAAAGAGTCGTCTCTGACTTCCTCCC